>NC_047509.1:11914790-12107564 GCF_902827115.2 Pseudochaenichthys georgianus
CTTCGGGCCTGTTGGTACCTTGCAACTGCCTCGGGAGTCCCCCGGGTTAACAAATCCCTGAAGGCCTCCTTCTTCAGTCGGACGGCTTCCCTGACCACCAGTGTCCACCAGGAGGTTCGAGGGTTACCGCCCCTTGAGGCACCTAGGACCTTGAGACCACAGCTCCCCGCCGCGGCTTCGGCAATAGAGGCTTTGAACACCGACCACTCTGGTTCAATGTCCCCAACCTCCACAGGAATGCCCGAAAAGCTCCGCCGGAGGTGTGAGTTGAAGGCCTCCTGAACTTGGGCCTCCTCCAGACGTTCCCAGTTCACCCGAACTACACGTTTGGGCTTACCAGGTCTATCCAGAGGCTTCCCCCGCCACTCGACCCAACTCACCACCAGATGGTGATCAGTTGACAACTCCGCCCCTCTCTTTACCCGAGTGTCCAAAACATACGGCCTCAGGTCCGATGATACGATAACGAAATCGATCATGGACCTTCTGCCTAGGGTGCTCTGTCCACGCCCCTCCAAGTGTCTCCATCATTGCCCACATGTGCGTTGAAGTCTCCCAGCAAGACTAAGGAGTCCCCTTCAGGAGCCCCATACAGGACTCTTTCCAGGGTCTCCAAGAAGGCCGAATACTCTGAACTGCTGTTGGGTGCATAAGCACACACAACAGTCAGAGTTTTCCCCCCCATAACCCGCAGGCGTAGGGAGGCGACCCTCTCGTCCACTGGGGTAAACTCCAACAACGAAGCACCTAACCGGGGACTTGTGAGTATCCCCACACCCGCCCGGCGCCTCACACCTTGAGCAACTCCGGAGAAGAATAGAGTCCAACCCCTATCCAGAAGTAAGGTTCCAGAGCCGACGCTGTGCGTAGAGGTGAGCCCAACCAGATCCAACTGGTACCGCTCCACCTCCCGCACAAGCTCCGGCTCCTTCCCCCCCAGAGAGGTGACGTTCCACGTCCCCAAAGCCAGCTTCTGCCGCCCGAGTCTGGTCCGTCGAGACCCTCCGCTTTCACTGCCACCCTTCTGGCAGCGCACCCGACCCCATCGATGTTTCCCGTAGGTGGTGGGCCCGCGGGACGGAGAAGCGGAGGTGTTGCCCACGTTGCCTTTTCGGGCTGGGCCCGGCCGGGCTCCGTGGCAAGCCCGGCCACCAGACGCTCGCCAACGAGTCCTCCTTCTGGGCCTGGCTCCAGAAGGGGACCCCGGGCTTCCTCCGGGCCGGGTATCCTCACTTCTTGTTGTTTCTTTCATGAGGTCTTTTGAACCAATCTTAGTCTGGCCCCTTGCCTGAGACCAATTTGCCATGGGAGACCCTACCAGGAACACAAGGTTCCAGACAACACAGCCCCCAGGTTCATCAGGGCACACAAACCTCTCTACCACGGTAAGGTGCTGGTTCTTCAGAGAGGAGATTAACATTAACATGCTTATTGTAGTTGTAAGTGCAATGACTTGCGGCCTGTAGCACCATCCTTGATGGAGCACATGTGTGGTCTCGTCATTGTACCCAGGAAGAAAAAGATAAATCTCCAACGAGACGTTCTGGGGCATTGTAGACAGGTCTTTTCTGTGTTAGAGTTTTACTCGCTACAGGGTGTACTTTGAAGATTTGTGACTCTGCAGACCGTTTACATGCAGAAAAACCTTCATAACACACAAGGGTTAGGGTAATAACCGGAAAAGCATGACATGGGACCTCTAAGTGAATAATGACAACCTTTGAAAAACTTATGACACATATGGAGGAATATCACGTTTTTGTTCTCCACTGGCTTTATTCATGCTTTATAGGGAGGTCTGCTACTCCATTGTGTAGCATGTCTTTTTCTGGAAGAATTTAATTTACCAAGAATGTCATGCATTTACAGAATATGTCACGCTGAACATTTCCAAAGATATGATTCTTTCAGCAGGAAATTAGAAAATCCTCGTAAGTCTGCGCAACATCTAATGCACACAACACAGCACTGAGAAACATCTCCTCTCAGTGTCTGCTGTGCACAGAGGACTCAGCAATACCCACCTTCATCCAGCATCATAATGTTTTCTCTCGCTTCTTACATCATCACCGCAAACCTTAACCTCTTAAGCCCTGAGCCTGTTTTTCAGGTTTCAGGCTCGAAAATGCTATGCCCAAAACAAATGACTATAACTTCTAAAAGGGTTATATGAATAATTCCTTTTATCAAAGCAAGGTTACATCTTTGAGTTGGATGTAGAAGTGTCAGAATCAATATAGATGTTTCTGTGTCAGAGTAAATTCAGATGGAACATAGTAAAAAAAGGTAAATTCTTACCTCCGCCTAAAAAAAACCCATTACTTATAGTGAAAACTACCCTTGAATGATGGTATGGTAGACTAAAAGCTTTAGGAATCCAAAGTATAACATATAATAAATACCCTGTATCAAGATTGATGCAAAACAAGTTAAATTTGACCTTTTTAGAGAGGTTTAGCAAAAAGTAGTGACTGACCTTTGGGCACATTTGAATACCATCAGTGCCATTTGACCTTTTTCAGGTACCATACTGTAAAAATAATTTTATTATCACTATAGGTAATCATTCCATCCAAATACAAGTGCATTTTTTTTTTTTAATTACATTTTTTTTTTTTTATGTAAATGGTGTGTGTGGACTTTGCCACAGTCCTTACATGTTTATCACCCGACTAACACTTCTAGGAAGGTTTACTTACACAATAAAAATTAAGAAACATAGGATAAATGTGTCTCCAACAGGAGCAGATTTATTTAAAACATAACACACTAAAAAACTACACTAAAACCGTAAGGACTTCTGGATGTGTGGCTTCGTCCTGCCGGGGTCACCCCTCATCTTATGCAGCTCCTTGTGGAGAAGGAAGCTGTTCACCACTGCAATGTCCAGAAAATGGTAAAAAAAAGTCTTGTCCCATTTCATGGTTTTGTGGTGAACGCTGTAGTACCCGATCAAAGCATCGGACACATCCACGCAGCCCATGCTTCTGTTGTAGTCCACCACAGCGTCAGGAACGGTAACAATCTTAGTCTGCCACCAGAGTTGGGTGTAACGCGTTACAAAGTAACGTTACGCGTTACTGTAATAATATTACTTTGTCGGTAACGGAGTAGTGTAACGCGCTACTTTTATAATTCAGTAATCACACTACAGTTACTAACATTGCCCCGACACGCGTTACTTCGTTACTTATTAAAATCAGTCATAATCAAACCTCAACAAACACCTGCAAAGAACACATGCTAAGGTGAAGCTAACGCACAGCTATTTGTTGTTTGTTTATATCACGTGGTCTGTTCTTCTTCTCTGTTTTCCGGTTGTTGCCTGTTTTGAATGACGAATACACACTACCGCCGCCTGCTGGTAAGGAGAGTTATTGCCACTCACGCATGCGCAGTTCGTACGTGCTCGGCTGAAGTCTTTGTGGGCTTAAGAGGTTGGCAACCTCAGCCACCATCCCCCTGATTCCCCACAATCACCACAACGCCTCCAGGTTCGGCTGTACCAGCCATATTACCATGCTCTCTGGTTTGATGAGAAAACGTCCAACATAACCCGAAGGCTGCGTTTCCATTACGGACCTAGCCGTAACTCAAAACTGCACGCTTTGCTGAGGAACTTCTGGGCTGCACTCTCATTGTTGTAGCAGAGGCAGATAAGACCCCGTAGCTCCAGGTGAGCTCACCAAAAGCAAGATGTACATCATCAGAGGATAGCAATACATCAGTTAAACTTATCTGTTCCAAATTGTATTGCACAAACATGAGATGCCTCATACTTGCGTCGATCCACATTGGCTTTACGCTCTCTTTGCACAACACTGTCTCCTTGAAATCACATGTATATATAACTTGTTCAGCAATTTATGCTTTGAGGAGAAACATAATTGCTTTTTTGATTATTTTCACTGTCAACATTTATTTATAGGAATCTTTTACGGAACATTAATCTCATAGGGAGGAGGTTGGGGAGAGTGGTAAACATACCGAGGTCTTTGGCACGATTAAGAGTATTTTGCTTCAAGTCACTTTTGACTTTCTCTATAGATAGCATGATCTCACTTTAGAGGCGTCCTATTATTCTCATTTTCTGGTAGATATTTGTATTTTGTGCCTATACTTTGACATGTTTACATGCTCTAATGTTCAACAAGTGCTTATATTTTACTGTCCCAAATTTATTTAAAAAAATCAAGACATAGATCCCCTTGTTTTCAATTTTTCCCAAAGATTGTTAGGATTAATAGAGTAATTTGTTCTGCAGTTGGAGCGCAGCTAGGAAGTATTGCCACCAGTAATGTGGATCTGTAGTTCTGCAGAAGGATGTAGTTCAACCTGATGGTATGCTTGAAGAGTTTGAGAGGTTCGAAGCTTCTTCAGAGGATGTTTTTCCTGTGTAGCATACAAAGTCACATCACGTTTGAATGCTGTCCCATAGGAGACAGAAAGCCCGTGCAGAGGTGCTCGACTGAAATGTGTTGTTTACATGTTCTTGTCAGCACTGATCTAGATGTACTAGAGCTTCTGGAGACTTCTGCAAGACACATAACAACCTAAATGCCTAAAGGGGATAAAAGCCCTCGTCCTGCTTCCCTGACTCTGTCAGAAATGTCCTTCAGGTGTTTGGAGGATGCTTTCATGAGTTGGATTATGTGGCCATCAAAAGTCTTGTGGTTGATCAATGGAGAAAGCCAAGAACTGCTTTTTTTCAGAAAGTTGTTCATGAAAGAGTGCAAATATTTTGGGATATGTCAGTTGAATCACTCAAGGCAAGGCAAGGCAAGGCAAGTTTATTTATATAGCACTTTTCAACACAAGGCAATTCAAAGTGCATTACAAAAAATGAAAGACATTAAGCATTAAAAAAGAAAAGCTAATAAAATAAACATTAAAAGAAAAAGTACATGGATAAAAGTTACAGTGCAGTTTAAGATATGAATAGTTCAATTAAAAGCAGCGACAAAAAGAAAAGTCTTCAGCCTGGATTTAAAAGTAGTAAGAGTTGCAGCGGACCTGCATGTTTCTGGGAGTTTGTTCCAGATATTTGGAGCATAATAACTGAACGCTGCTTTACCATGTTTAGTTCTGACTCTGGGGACAGAAAGCCGACCAGTCCCTGAAGACCTGAGAGATCTGGATGGTTCATAATTTAGCAGGAGGTCAGTAATATATTTTGGGCCTAAACCATTCAGTGCTTTATAAACCAGCAGCAATATTTTTGAAATCTATTCTTTGACACACAGGAAGCCAGTGTAAAGACTTCAGAACAGGAGTGATGTGATCCACTTTCTTAGTGTTAGTGAGGACTTGAGCAGCGGCGTTCTGAATCAGCTGCAGCTTTCTAATAGATTTTTTAGTGAGACCTGTGAAGACACCATTGCAGTAGTCGAGTCTACTGAAGATAAAGGCATGGACAAGTTTTTCCAAATCCTGCTGTGACATTAGTCTTTTAATCCTAGATATATTCTTTAGGTGATAGTAGGCTGATTTAGTAACTGTTTTAATGTGACTGTTGAAACTCAGGTCAGAGTCCATGACTACACCTAGATTTCTGGCTTTATCTGTTGGTTTGAACATTGCAGACTGAAGCTCAGCGCTAACTTTTATACGTTCTGACTTGGCTCCAAAAACCATTACCTCAGTTTTATCTTTGTTTAATTGGAGAAAGTTCTGACACATCCAGTCATTAATTTGTTCAATGCACTTACTCAGTGTTTGAATTGGAGCATAGTCTTCTGGTGAAATTGTTACGTAAATGTGTGTGTCATCTGCATAGCTATGGTAACTTATTTTGTTGTTCTTCATTATCTGAGCCAGTGGTAGCATGTAGATGTTAAAGAGAAGAGGCCCCAATATGGAGCCTTGAGGAACCCCACATGTCATATTTGTCAACTCAGATGTGTATTTACCTATAGAAACAAAGTTGTTTATGTCCTTTAAGTAGGATTCAAACCAATTTAGAACTGTTTCCGAAAGTCCCACCCAGTTTTCCAGTCGGTCTAGTAATATGCTGTGGTCAACAGTGTCAAACGCAGCACTGAGATCTAATAATACTAACACTGAAGTTCTGCCACTGTCTGTGTTTAAGTGGATGTCATTTAAGACCTTTACAAGAGCAGTCTCAGTGCTGTGGTTTGGACGAAAGCCTGACTGGAACACATCGAAACAGTTATTTAAATGCAAGAAATTACTCAACTGTTGAAAAACAACTTTTTCAATGATTTTAGCTAGAAATGGGAGGTTTGATATGGGCCTGTAATTGTTCATTACTGAAGCATCTGGATTATTCTTTTTTAAGAGCGGTTTAATGACTGCAGTTTTCAGGGCCTGTGGAAAAATACCTGAGTGAAGAGATTTGTTTACTATATGAAGTAGTTCTGAGGCCATGCAGGGCAAAACATCTTTGAAAAATCCTGTTGGAATAATATCAAGGCAGCAGGAGGAGGATTTCAGAAGTTGTATAATGTCCTCTAGGTTTTTATCATTAATCTGATGGAATTGTGTCATGATGTCTGAATTGATGTTAAGTGGACACAGAGACAACACATTTACTGTTCCTGATGCAGAGGCACTGACTGCTTGTCTGATTTTCTGAATTTTGTCAGTGAAAAAGGAGGCAAAATCATTGCACGCCCTGGTGGATAGAAATTCAGAGGCTACTGACACTGGGGGGTTAGTTAGTCTGTCGACGGTAGCAAACAAGGCACGTGCGTTGTTTTTGTTTTTGGTAATGATGTCAGAGAAGAACGATTGTCGTGCGGTTTTCAATTCCAAATTATAAAGGCCAAGTCTCTCTTTATAAATGTCAAAGTTCAGCTTTTCGACATTCTCTTTTTTCTGTTTTCACGGTCATGGCCTTTCTCCATGGAGATATTTTCTTCCCAGTCACTTCCTTTACCTTAATTGGAGCAATGGCATCTATAACATTTTTTATTTTTTAATTAAAATGATCTACTAGCTCATTTACTGAGGTGTTAGCAGGGGCAAGTGTGGTAGAAAAATTCTGAGTAAACATTTCCCTAGTATTTTCAGTTAAATATCGCTTTGTGGTTACCTCTTTTTGAACATTTGTGTGAACAGAAATACAGCTCTCAAAGAAAACACAGGAATGATCAGAGAGTGCAACATCAGTCACCACAACCTCAGAGATATTCAGACCCTTTGAGATAATTAAGTCCAGAGTGTGCCCCTTATTGTGCGTGGGCTCCGTCACATGCTGAGTCAGTCCAGAGCTATCAAGAACACAAAACAGTTCTTTAGCCCCTCTGTCCTGGGAGTTGTCAACATGGATGTTAAAATCACCAACAATGACTAGACGGTCAAAGTCAATACACACTATAGACAGCAGTTCAGTAAAGTCATCAAAAAAGCTTGCACCGTATTTGGGTGGTCTATAGATATTTAGGAACAGAGCTCGAGAGGAGCATTTCAGCTGAAGGGCCACATATTCAAAAGAATCAAAGTTTCCATACGATGTCCTGCATTGAAGGGAATCATTGAACAGAATAGCAACTCCACCCCCTTTCTTATGCATTCTTTCCTGACTCATAAAACGAAAGTTGGGAGGGATTGATTCGATAAGAACAGCTGCACTGTTATTTTGTTCAATCCAAGTTTCTGTTAAATACATAAAATCGAGATTGTGCTCAGTGATAAAATCATTGATTAAAAATGTTTTTCCTGCCAAAGACCTGACATTTAATAAAGCTAGTTTAAGTTTGTTAAACACACTATCAGTCATGTTTTTTGTAACAAGCTGTTACATGGAATCACTGCTAAATTAGATAAACTCACACAAACGTTTGGGCGCTTCCTGTTTCTAAGATGATTCACCGCTCTTAATCTATTACCTATCAACACAGATATCGGCAAAGCTACTGGCAGGCATGGCCCCGACATGTCCTGGAAAGAGTTGAGAGTGCCATACGCCCTTGAGCCTGGACCCCACACATATCAGTAAGAGTTTGTTGTGTTTTTTACACACACATTCTTATCAGGCTTCGGAGACTGCAGATGCTTTCTTGAAGGGAGGGGAGGTGGTTGACGTAGGCACGGTGATGGAGACGGGGGAGATGGTGCGGGGGTAGAGGACATGCTGCCAGGGTGGGGAGGTGGTTGACGTAGACGCGGTGATGAAGACGGAGGAGATGGTGCGCGTCTCCGCGGTGATTTTGGTGGGCGTCGTTGAGGAGCGGGGGTAAAGGACATGGTGCCAGCCCTGCGTATCGCCTTAGTTTGGTCTTTGAACTCCAGGAAGGAATCGGTGCCAACCCTCTGTATCTCCTTTGTGGGTTCAGCGATCTCCAGGAGGGTGGGCGAGGGTGAAAGGGTGAACGGAGTATCCTCAAAGGCGTTGACAGGGGGGGGGGGTGACGGGCGGTGGAGACTCCTCCGTGTGTCTCATATGTCTCCCATAATCAGAACATTCCTAAGGCGGGTGCAGTGATAATTCTTCAGGGTTTTCTGAGCGATGTGTTGTGTCTTTCTCCTGTTTTGATTCCTCTTGCCGCTTTTCCTTGGCAGAGGGAACAGATTGATGACGCAGGCAGTTGAATATGTTAGAGATAAACAATTTCACTCCTGACTTGTTCAGGCAAACTCCATTTGCCTTGAAAAGATGTCTGCGGTCCCAGAAAAAGTTAAAATTGTCAATACAATGAACAGAGTGGTCAGTACAGACAGTTGAAAGCCAGGTGTTCAGTGCAAACAATCTGCTGAATCTCTCCACTCCTCTTCTGACTGGCGGTAGAGGGCCACTGATGAACACATCTGCATTTAGAGAACTGGCAGTTTCCAACAAACATTTAAAGTCTTCTTTCAGCACTTCTGACTGTTGTTTCACAACATCATTTGTTCTAATGTGCAGAACCACATTCTTCACAGTCAGATGTTCAGCCCCAATATGCAGGATCTTCTCAGCCAAGTCAGAGACCACATCCTTGGGAAAACAGAGTACTTTGGTGTTGTTCTTATTACACAGACCTTTTACATCTCTTACAGCAGAATCACCCACAATCAGAGTTTCAGGCCCAGTCGTTAGCTTTCCCTCTAGCCTTTTACTTTTGGAGTAGCTATTGGTCCTTACCCTGCTGTGTGAAGAGGACGGGTTATCCAGGTCATCAGAAAGAGATCTCCGGCTCTCGGTCAGCGGAGCGTATCTGTTTGGCACACTTGGTGGTTTAGGAGGATTGTTTGTAATTCTCCCTTTAGCAGCTGTCCACGGCTGTTTAGGGGTTGAAGAGGCGCTCTTCCTGGGTGATAACAATGCAGGCCAGCCGGTCGCATCACAGATTTCTGAGCGCTGGGCTCTGCCTGTTATCCTCCTCCCAAATCCCATGAAAATGATTTACTCTTAGGCTTTGCACCCAGAGAGTTCCAGGGAGGACTACCACTTGTAGATTTATTACCCGGTACACAGCCCTCGTGTTCCTTGGAATCCTTGTAGCTGCTAACTAGCTGTGAGTTAGCATACCCTTTTTCATTATTTTGCAACACTGGTAAAGTGGTGTCATTCCCACGACATAGTCCATTCACTTCCACGTTAACTTCCAACCATTGCATTTTCATTTCCAACACAGCCATCTTCTGTAGAAGTTTGTGCAAGTCATCTGTAGAGAATGGAGGCATTTTGCTACCAACTAGCTTAAGCTAAATAGCATGCAGTAGCCTACCAGGCTTTAGCTGTTGCTAGGCCACGCTACTGTAAGACTGAGGTTGTTGTAAAAATGTTGAAATATGGCTGAAACTCTCCGTCTATTTACGAAGATGAAATGTCCCAGTGATAAGTTAATGTCCAGGAGCCGCTGCTCGAAGTTTTCAGAGAATAAGAATAGGAAAATCAGCATAAAAAGTAAGCAGAGGCAAGAGCAAGCAGAAAAGCGTCTGCACTGTAAGAAAGATAAGCAGTAGTGTTCAAAGTATTCTTACGGTACGTCCACACAGCAGCTTTAGACGAAACTTCCACCGCTTCCAACGCTTCTCTGTCCATTGACTTTGAATGGGGATGACGTCACTTTGCCTCGCTTTTCGCCGAACTGCATTGTGGGGGAATGAAGCGAAGATTTCCAGGATTCCAAAGTTGAGCAATGTTCAACTTTTGAAGCTGAGCTGGAAGCATCAGCCAATCAAACACGTTTATGCAAATCTGACAGTAGAAGCGCTAGCCAATCAAACCGCGTGTAAGCAGGGAGAACCAGACCACAGTTCATTTCCTCATATTCCAAACGAGAAATTACGGTAGCAAATCACCCGGTTCTTTACGATCAGAACTATTAACGGGATACAAACCGGAGGAACCAGGCATGGAGGGAGGTGGCAGAGACAGTGGGTGAAACTGGTAGGTTTTAAGTTATAATACCCTCTCACATAATATCTTATATATAGACACACTACATACATGCAAACATTTATATATACAGAGAGACTGACAGAGCCCATAAATAGTAGCACTTGCATGAAAGAGATAGCAAGAAAAAGTATTTCTGAAAGTGGTTTCTGGGTGTATCTGTGTGGGTGTGATGGGCTGGCAGGAGCTGTATCTGAATAAAGTAGACCTACGTAAACAACAGACTCAACGCAGAAGCCAGTACAGAATTAAGTGGGATTAAAGACATTTTAAGAACAGTCAGGGAATGATTTATAATCTTTCTCTGCCACTGATCAAAAGGAAAAACATTATATATATTAGAGATAATTATTCCCATGTCTATTAATCATTCTGAAAAATGGCTTCTCTGTAAAAGAAGTGTCAAGGTCTGGCATTTATCTCAGTGAATGAACAACCCTGCTGTGGCTGGATGAAATGGAGCCAGAAGAGTGAAAAGAGGGCAATTTTCTGCCTGTGGTGTATGGAACAGAAAGTTCTGCTATGCTTCCAGTTTTGTCATTTTCCAGTTGCACCAGAGGTAAGAGCAAAGTATCTGATGGAAATGACACCAGAGCTGCACACACTGGGGAATATATCTGCTCAGTAATGGAGGAAGATTGAGCAGATGTGAAGGGTGGCGGATTGGAAATGAATGGCTTGTAAGCTGCTACATTTCTCTGACCAGGCTTCATCATCAGGCTTCATTCACTATTTTATTTCTTCGCCCGTCTCTTTTTTTCTGTGTCAGCATGCCTCTCGCTCCTGTGTTCATTTACCGGCATTCATGGACTTTTTTTTGTCTTGCCTGTCCTTTTACAAGACGGGAAAATACTTAAGGTTATTGAGGATTTATATGAAGGATGTGAAGTTGGCATGAATATCCCACAGCAAGAGACGAAAGTAAAGACTCTTAGCTCGGCAGGCGGAGAAGCCCCTGGATGTGCAGAGACTGAAAATATATGTCTTCAAGGACACAGTTATTTTCATCAGAAGCATAGTACAGAACTATTAAATGTAGGGATGAGTAACTCGTATGGTGATGACCTCCAGGAAAAAAGAATCTGTGGCACAGGTGATGATGATGATTTTGTATACCTGTGTCATGAGTCTCTCTTGCTTTTCAAGTCGCTTGTCCATGACAGCAAATTCAATTTCGTAATTTTTTTTATTAGCTCTTGTGTTCTAGATATAGATGTTTTGTATTTCCTTATTGTCAGACTTAACAGCTTTCATATCTAGTTAATTCCTCAGCAACTATAAACTATAATTTACAAGAGATAACCATGTTCACCGCTAGTGCAGGAAGTAGTATCCAGTAGTGGTGAGAGGTCAGTTCCAGTAACATACATGGCACTCTTGGGGTTGATTTTTTACATGTTACTTGTTTAGAGGCTTTTATCCAAAGCGACTTACATTCTCAACACTCTGGGCAATCCCCACAGGGGCAATTTGGGGTGAAGTGTCTTGCCCAGGGACACAACGACATACTGACTGCAGTGGGGTTTGAACCTGTGACCCCCTGATCCGAACACCAACGCTCTATCCACTGCGACACAAAATCAGAGACATGTTGGACGTTTACCAAAAGACATGACAGAGAGCTAAAATATGAAATGCACAGAAATCACGCCTTCGGTGAGACTGTATCACCTTTCTATATTTGCAATTCATAGTTTTTCAGTAGTTTCTTTTTGCTCTGTTGTTTTTCATTGCTAACATATGAAACCTTTCTGCTGACTACTGATAACTTTGCATGTAAGTATTCAGATGTATAGGGGGAACCATTTTAAGACAATATGTACCTGTGTTTGTGTGAAATTGAATGTCAAGAAGGAGAAGAAATGTACGAGAGCTCTCTATTTGTCTGACACAAGACACATTTCAACAATATGAAAAAAGTGCAATCTAATGTATTTTATTATTTTGTTGCCAAAGTAAAAACACTGGTTTTCTAAAAATAGCAGATTTGTTTCAACAGGACATCAAAATCCTCAAAATCCCCAGCATATTCTGTAAAGCTACAGTATGGAGCATCAGTATGTAAAAATGACAAACAATACAAACAGTAAACAACTTATTACATTGATTAAAGTAAATTCATATTATTTTCACTTGCATCGCTTATTGACTACATTGTGTGCATTATACTTAAGGCCTAATTAAACGAAAAATGTAATATGAATTCAATACAAAACAACGAGTCCCTATTTACCCGTGCTGAGGCAATTCAATCCATTAATCCTGTTAATGGCATGTGCTTCAGTGAAGGGGAAATACTAAAATGTTCTGCTCCGTCCATTAGTCCTTTGATATTTGGTTTACCAAAAAACACATTAATGTATTTCTCTGAATGTGGAGACTAGCATGGACCACATTAAATGGATTTCCTGTTATTATTTGTTTTAAAGGTCCCATGTCATGCTTTTCCGGTTATTACCCGTCCCCTTGTGTGTTATGTAGCTTTTTCTGCATGTAAACGAGTCACAAACCCTTAAAGTACACCCTGTAGCGAGTAAAACTCTAACACAGAAAATACCTGTCTATGCTGTCCCAGAACGCTTCGTTGGAGTTTCCCTTTTTTTCTTCTGGGTACTAAGTGACGTAACGACGACCCAAATGGACCAATCCGCGGAGCCGTTACGTTACGTCCGCGTTTTATGGTGGTTGACAGCATATTTTCTCCTTTGATTGGCTTTAATTTCCATATGAATATAGTTGTTGAGTTATTTTAGTCTGCATAGTGAACTGACATTTTAGCCACGCTAAAGCCACAGATTAATTGGCATGGAAACATGGTAGCAGAGTTTTTTCTTTGAAACACAATACGCTCTTAATGAAAAACCACGGCCTTAAAAACAGCAAAAGATGAAAAGCTTAACTCATCAGAGGAAATGGCAGCTCTCTCGTCTGGAAAGCGTTTGTGCTCTGGTTGCGTTTCAGGTCAACGTGTTTTCATCTCAATCAAGAAATAAATCTGGAACACCTATCCCACACTGGACTATGCTAATGGTAAACACATGGAGCTGAAATGTCACCCCTGTCATGTTGTTGCTTTGCAAGCAGCTTATTGCTCAGTTGACCATCCAGTGTGAAGCAGACGATGCTGCTCAGTGTTGACTATGTGTTAGTGAGTATAGTGTGTATTTGTTTACGCGTGTGCAAATGAGCTTGATGTGACAATTTTTGTGAGACAAATGTTATCTCTTGATAAAGATACATTTTCTGTTCTCATTCCTCCACTTTTCTACTTGGTGTCCTTTCATTAAAACATGACTCTTTCATCCTATGTTTGCTCTTGACCTTATTGTCTGGTAATTGCTTTTACAACAAAACATGGAGACCAGTTGCTATGGAGACGATAAATAAGCCATGTAATGAATAATATATATGTGCACAGCAATTCTGTGCTCCACTGACCCCAAAAGTCTGCAAATAAATAGATAAATAAATAAGAAAAAAAATACTTTACTGCCAATTAGACCATGGCTTCCACGTTAAAGTGCCGCTGTGTTCATGTCTTAACAACAATAACGGACCTTGAAATGAAGCCAATAGATTAACTCTTGTTATCGGTTTCTATGGAGTTACTACTGAGTGCTCGATAGTCTGCATGAAAACCTTTATGAGGTTAAAACGATAAATCTGCTTTTCTTTCTTTGGCTCTAGTATCTAGAAAATCCGACATAACATTTTATTTTTAAGAGGCGCTCTTCTGCATTTTCCCACCCTATATGTATGAGCTATCCTTGCATCAAGATGATCCTGTTTGTAAACTGCAGTCAACAAAGCAGAATCAAAGTTATTTAATGCAACATTTGATTTAATAAATGTTTTACAATAAGCCTAACTTGTGATAATTAGTGTTTTAGGAAATAAGAAGCTACTTAATACAGTCTTTTTTGCTATGGGTGTACCATACTGGCAACTGATTGGATTTGATCTTTTTTTTCTTCTTTCGTGTAACGTCAGAGGTCCAACTCGGTGTCGTGTAGCCACGCCCGCATCTCTGGTCCTAAGTCGAAGAGGCTGGCTTCCGAGGGTGGTCTATATAAAGGGCAGGTGGTTATTATATGTTCGGCAGTCTGTTCAGGGTCACCGCACTCGCATGCAGAACTGGATTTTATGTTAAGGTAGAGCTATAATGCTCATTTTCAGGTTCATATTTGTATTTTGTGCCTCTAATGGGACATGTTCACATGCTTTAATGTTAAAAAGCTCTTTATTTTTCTCATACTGCCTGTGCTGCAGCACCTCTTTCCACCCTCTGTCTGAAACCAGAGCCCAGTCTCGTCTGATTGGTCAGCTGGCTGGCTCTGTTTGGGATTGGTCAACCGCTTAGAGATGTCCCGCCCCTTAGCCTATCATGTACAACGTGTTGGAGTGCTAGCCAATAGAAGCGCAAGTGTTTCATCGTGATGTCACTGTTACATACTGTAAGTGAACAAAGGAGTCCAATGTAGGAGTTTCAGGGAGGGAGGGGACTGTGTGGGATAGAAACTCCCTCTGGAGGGGGGGGGATTTTAGCCGTTGCAGTACATGCACACAAACCTTTATAACAAACTACAGGAGAGGGAAACCTTCATAAAGCAATGTTTTTAACAACCTTCAGTCCTGTGTTCTTGTACAGTTATCTATTAGTATTTCAATACTTTTTCAGTATTTTAATTGGAAATGTCCTTTCTTTTTATCTTCCTAACACTGCATTTTTTTCAGACAGATGAGATATTCAACAGAACTTGATTATCAGCTAGAGCAGGGGGGGGGACCTTTTTCCTCTCAAGGGCTATTTCAATGTTCACAAAATCCTCCGAGGGCCGTACAAATGATTGAACTCAACCTCTGCTAAAAAAACTAAAATCACAACCCATTCATTTCGCCTTTCTTTCATGTTGTGCAAAGAAAAAGCAACCTCTTAATTCAGATATCTTTCTGTTTTATTTTCAATGTTTTTATGCGTTGGAGAGAGTCTGTAAAAGGCGTAAGGACCAACATGCAGACACTCGTAGCAGGTACCTTGAATTCCAGGAATTTAATGAAAAAAAACCAGGTGAACATAATCACTAGTCCATTTCTCCTGGAAAGTCCGACATTCTGTATCCACCTTTCTCTTTTTAATACACGCCATATTAAGTTCGATGCTATCAATGACTGACGGTCACGTTTAATATTGAAGACGTGACGTGAGATACACCACGTGATGACACGTTACGCTAGTGTTATGTTCAAGGAACCTGACCTTGGCCAGTTACTTGTTTAATTCTATTGCGGTCTAGATTTCTTAAATTGTTTTTATTGCAGTTCATTTATTTTTTTGCGTTTGTTTATAAATTACCTCGAGGGCTGTATCAAATGGTCTCGCGGATCGTAGGCTATATGGCCCAGAGGCCGGAGGTTCCCCACCCCTGAGCTAGAGGGTCGTGGTTACTATAGAGGAGTGATGTGACATGGGATGGAGCTGTGTGTTTGTATCTCAGTTGAAAAGCTTGGCTTATACTTTCAAAGAGTGTGGTTCTGCTTATTATAATGTCTTCATTTCCTCCTCCTCCTCCTCCTCCTGATCTAACGGCGCAGGTGACGAAGTTGTGGGTGGAGGTCCTCTGCAGCTTTGCATCTCACTACGGCTCCGTGTTGCTGCTTTTGAAAGATCCCAAAGAATCCTAAGGCCCGAATATATTTTCTTGAGTGCCAGATTGTGGTGATCAAAGAGATCTGTTTGTAGATGATAGCGAGCAGTTATTAATTAAGACACTTTTGAAAATGAACTCTGGACAATATCGGGAAAATCAGGTCCGCACATTGTCCGGAGTTTCCCTCTGGATTACATAAATTATTGATTTGCTTAAAAACAACTGTCTCAATAATCTTGTTTATGAAAATATTATTATAAATGCCTGTAGTTGTTGGTATTGAGACATCTAAGTTTCTGTTTTTGAGAAGGGGCCTGACAACGGCTGTTTTAAAGGAGCATTCCTTTTTAGGGTTTACATTTTTTTTATGGATGTAAATAGTCTACAAAGGTTCAAATCCCACAATTCCTGCTGGCCAGCTAACCAATCAGAGCAGACTGGTTTCTGATTTCAGACAGAAAAAAGAGGTACAGCAGCACAGGCAGTTTGAGAAAAATAAATACCTTTTTGACAGTAAAGCATGTAAACATGAACAAATCACAAAATCTAAATATGAAACCAAAAAGGAGCAGCATATGTGCTCTTTAACGTGATGCTGGAAAGATGCTTTAGAGAAGTGTGCATTTACAATATGCATCAAATCCACTGCCAAATCCTGAAAATGCTTTTTGAAAAGCTTGAGGCAGAATACAAATTGAGCATGTGGATAGTTCACTATAAGAGTTTTGTTTTCTTTTGCAGTGAATTCAGACATGGAGACTATTTATTTTGCATACGTGTGATGGTTGTAATGTCTGTGCTTGGCTGTGTGGAGCTAAAACCTTGTCTGATCTTTTCAATTTGTGTGTTGCAAAAAATAAACTGCTTACATTTTGTAGCTGACAGTTTAAGATGTTGGATAACTGGAGAACTTTATGCACCAGCTAAATTGCAGAAGTGTCAAAGCTTAACGAAGAGCGGACCCCTGAATACTAAGACCCTTACTTGTATGCATGTCCTCTAATCTAGTCAGTTATATGCCTGTTAAAGCAAAAACAAACTCACCAGTAAGATTTATTTACATTGAATTGTAGCAATGACAATAATATACTTCTTTCTCCTTTGCCGAATGTGTTTAAAGCTAAGCATAGTTGCTCAGTAGATGTTCCCAGGCAAGGTTTTTCCCAGTGTAATACAAATACGACCTTGGTGGTTGGCAGAAACTGGTAGTCTTGGTTAAATGTTAATAAAATAAATGTACTATGTTTCTCTCCTTGCTGGAAGTTGTAGAATATTAAATCTTTTCTAGGAGCCAGGGTGATGCACAATAATACATTACCTTCTGTAACACGCATGTTAAATCGAACAACAACCCTGAAAGGCAAGAGCAGATTTATTTTCCCTGGTCAAGTCTAATAGAATAGAATATAATTCCTTTATTGTCATCGCACCAGGTACAACGAAATTTAAAAAAGCAATCCTCACAGTGCATTTCCACATAAAGCGAATAAATATATATCTATATAAACATATACACATTAAACATGCTCACACATCCATACCAACATGCCCGCACATTATTTAAATACAGTTTACAATATAAAAAAACACAGGGATGATATTTTGCATCTCTGATGTCGATCAGTTAATAAGTTAATACAACTATTAAAAAGTAGTGCAGTTGGAAGTTGTAACTGTTCAGTTCAGCGTTTGACGGTGTTCAGTTCTCGTATGGCTCTGGGGTAAAAACTGTTTTTCAGTCGGTTTGTTCTTGATTGAATTGACCTGTAGCGTCTACCGGAGGGCAGAAGAGCAAACAGGAAGTGTCCAGGGTGTGAAGCGTCTGCAATTATTTTGCCTGCTCTGTTGAGGCAACGTTGGCTGAAGAGTTCCTCCAGAGAAGGCAGTGAGCAGCCGATGACCTTCTGGGCTGCGTTGATGACCCTCTGAAGGGCTTTCCTGTCCTTTTCTGAGCAGCTGGCACACCACGTGGTTAGGCAATATGCCAGCACACTCTATGGAGCAGTGGTAGAAAGACACCAGAAGCTTCTCCTCCAGGTTGTTTTTCCTGAGGATCCTCAGGAGGTGGAGTCGCTGCTGGGCCTTTTTCACAGATGTTGTGGTGTTGATAGACCAGGATAGATCTTCAGCAATGTGTGTGCCGAGGAACCTGAAGGCGGGAACCCTTTCCACACAGTAGCCGTTGATGTACAGTGGATCTGGTGTTGTGCTGTTTTTCCTGAAGTCTATAATGAGTTCTTTTGTTTTTATGGAGTTCAGAACATGTTACGGTAGAGCGAAGGAAGCAGGGCCCAAATGCAGATTAAACTGATTATACCTTTATTTCAAGGATAACGAATAGAACTTGGACAGACAGAGCACTCACCGGTGACCCATGTCATGACACAAGACGAACCGACACTGAACACTGGGAGATAGAAACAACTTTGTTTCTATAGGTAAATACACATCTGAGTTGACAAATATGACATGTGGGGTTCCTCAAGGCTCCATCTTGGGGCCTCTTCTCTTTAACATCTACATGCTACCACTGGCTCAGATAATGAAGAACAACAAAATAAGTTACCATAGCTATGCAGATGACACACAAATTTACGTAACAATTTCACCAGGAGACTATGCTCCAATTCAAACACTGAGTAAGTGCATTGAACAAATCAATGACTGGATGTGTCAGAACTTTCTCCAATTAAACAAAGATAAAACTGAGGTAATGGTTTTTGGAGCCAAGGCAGAACGTTTAAAAGTTAGCGCTGAGCTTCAGTCTGCAATGTTCAAACCAACAGATAAAGCCAGTGTAATCTAGGTGTAGTCATGGACTCTGACCTGAGTTTCAACAGTCACATTAAAACAGTTACTAAATCAGCCTACTATCACCTAAGGAACATATTTAGGATTAAAAGACTAATGTCACAGCAGGATTTGGAAAAACTTGTCCATGCCTTTATCTTCAGTAGACTCGACTACTGCAATGGTGTCTTCACAGGTCTCACTAAAAAATCTATTAGAAAGCTGCAGCTGATTCAGAACGCCGCTGCTCGAGTCCTCACTAACACTAAGAAAGTGGATCACATCACTCCTGTTCTGAAGTCTTTACACTGGCTTCCTGTGTGTCAAAGAATAGATTTCAAAATATTGCTGCTGGTTTATAAAGCACTGAATGGTTTAGGCCCAAAATACATTACTGACCTCCTGCTAAACTATGAACCATCCAGATCTCTCAGGTCTTCAGGGACTGGTCAGCTTTCTGTCCCCAGAGTCAGAACTAAACATGGTAAAGCAGCATTCAGTTATTATGCTCCAAATATCTGGAACAAACTCCCAGAAACCTGCAGGTCCGCTGCAACTCTTACTACTTTTAAATCCAGGCTGAAGACTTTTCTTTTTGTCGCTGCTTTTAATTGAACTATTCATATCTTAAACTGCACTGTAACTTTTATCCATGTACTTTTTCTTGTAATGTTTAATTGAACTATTTATATTTTAGACTGCACTGTAACTTTTATCCATGTATTTTTCCTTAATGTTTATTTGATTAGCTTTTCTTTTTTAATGCTTAATGGCTTTCATTTTTTTTTTTTTTTGTAAAGCACTTTCAATTGCCTTGCGTTGAAAAGTGCTCTATAAATAAACTTGCCTTGTCTTGCCTTGCCTTGCCTGGCCTTAAACACAGGGTAACTAGACACAGGTGGGAACAATCAGACACACAAGGAGTGACAGGTGAAAACAATCAGGAAATTAGACACCAGGGAAACTAACAACAGGAGGAAAAACACAGGGAAAAGGACCAGACAATATACCCAGAGGAAAACATGACGGGGAGAACAGCAAAACACCCAAACCAAGACATAGAAAACGTGACATAACACAATAATCGTAACAGAACCCCCCCCCTCAAGGGACGGATTCCAGACGTCCCTAAAACACCAAAACAGTCCCATAAACGTCCAAAAGACAATGTCCAGCAGGGTGGGTGGAGGGGGACCGGAGGAGGGACATAAAACTAGGGCCACCAGGGTGGGTAGAGGGGGTCAGGAGGACGGGTTTGGGCTGACAACCCAGGAGCACCGCGGAGGACCCGGAAGGGATCTCGGGCGGACGGCCCGGGGGCAAGACAGAGTCCAAGGTGGGGGTTATGGAGGGGCGAAGGCCACCGCGGGCAAACTCAGGGGGCTGAGCATGAGGGCGAGGACCGCGGCAGGGAAAGTCAGGGGGCCAGGCTCGAGGGCGAAGGCCGTGGCTCTCAGGGGGCCGGGATCGAGGGTGAAGACTCCGGCTCTCAGAGGGCCGGGCTCGAGGGCGAAGACCAGACAGCTCCGCAGTAGGGTTTCCGCTAGGATTTTTTCTCGCCGGTCAAATGTCCGGGCAGAATTTATTTTACCGGACAAATTTGAAACTTACCGGTCATATTTCAATAATAATAATAAGAGTTGTGTAGCAGAGTTTCCGTAAGCAGGTAATTTACCGGACTATGAGCGGATATGCTGATGTTTAAAACTCATTTTTATATTGCTTCAGTTTATAATCGTAACAGATCGAAAAAATTCAGATATATTTTTCAATAAATTATTCCACAAACAACAAACAACATAATTATTACATTCAAACAAACTACTTGTAGTAGATAACGTACATTATTCAGAAGTTTACATCAACTTTGAATAATAACACGGAGCCTCTCTTTTCCCCTCTCTTCCCCTCTCCCTCCCTCTCTCTCTCTCCTGACAGCACGTCAGTTTCTCATGCAGCTCCTGCAGCTCGCTAAACAGAGGGCGGGGCTTCAGGTGATTATGCAGAGCTGCGTGTCTCGGTCAGACTCAGCAGCTGATCTGATCTCTCTCTCGCGTCCGGTTAAACTTCACTCGCGTTTATGTCCATATCGATCAGATCCAGCTCTCCTGATCGGCCTTTATAGAGAGCACCGATCAAACTATTAAGAGTGAATATCGGCCGATAATGACCGGCGGCCGATCTATCGGAGCCTCCCTAATTATTACCAGACATTTTGACCGTCAGGTTTTGAATTTACCGTTTTTTTATACATTTTACCAGCTAAAAACCGGTAATTACCGGCTAACGGAAACCCTGCTCCGCAGGCCGGGCAGGAAGACACTGACGGGACAGCGCCGGAGGCCGGTGTCGGAGCTGGTGGGACAGGCCTCGGCAGGATCCCCCACGGAAGAGGACCAGGACACGGGATTGGCAGGACCCCCGGCAGGAGAGCAGTCGGCGGGACCTCCAACGGGACAGGACACAGGGCCGGCAGGACCCCCGGCAGGAGAGTAGACGGCGGGACCTCCAACGGGACAGGACAAAGGGTTGGCAGGAACCCCGGCAGGAGAGTAGTCGGCGGGGCCTCCAACGGCACAGGACAAAGGGTTGGCAGGACCCCCGGCAGGAGAGCAGCCGGCGGGACCCCCAACGAGACAGGACAAGGAGCCGGCAGGACCCCCAGCAGGAGAGTAGATGGCGGGACCTCCAACGGGACAGGACAAAGGGTTGGCAGGACCCCCGACAGGAGAGTAGTCGGCGGGGCCTCCAACGGCACAGGACTAAGAGTTGGCAGGACACCCGGCAGGAGAGTAGTCGGCGGGACCTCCAACGAGACAGGACAAGGAGCTGGCAGGCCCCCCGGCAGGAGAGTAGACGGCGGGACCTCCAACGGGACAGGACATGGAGCTGGCAGGACCCCCGGCAGGAGAGTAGACGGCGGGACCTCCAACGGGACAGGACAAAGGGTTGGCAGGACCCCCGGCAGGAGAGTAGTCGACGGGGCCCCCAATGGGACAGGACCCGGAGTAGGGACCCGACAGGAGAGTAGTCGACGGGGCCTCCAACGGCACAGGACTAAGAGTTGGCAGGACACCCGGCAGGAGAGTAGTCGGCGGGACCTCCAACGAGACAGGACAAGGAGCTGGCAGGCCCCCCGGCAGGAGAGTAGACGGCGGGACCTCCAACGGGACAGGACATGGAGCTGGCAGGACCCCCGGCAGGAGAGTAGACGGCGGGACCTCCAACGGGACAGGACAAAGGGTTGGCAGGACCCCCGGCAGGAGAGTAGTCGACGGGGCCCCCAATGGGACAGGACCCGGAGTAGGGACCCGAGAGGAGACTCGAGAGGAGACTCGAGAGGAGACTCGAGAGGAGACTCGAGAGGGGAACCAAGGGGGAACTCGAGAGGGGACTCAAGAGGGGACTCAAGAGGGGACTCGAGAGGAGATTCGAGAGGGGACTAGAGGAGGAACTAGAGAAGGGAACTCAAGAGGGGACTCGCAACGGGAACTAGAGAGGGGACTCGAGGAGGGACTAAAGCAGGGACTAAAGGAGGGACTAGAGGAGGGACTAGAGGAGGGACTAAAGGAGGGACTAGAGGAGGGAACTGGAGAGGGAACTGGAGAGGGGACTCGATAGGGAACTGGAGAGGGGACTGGAGAGGGAACTGGAGAGGGGACTCGAGAGGAAACCGGAGAGGGGACTCGAGAGGAAACTTGAGATGGGACTGTGGCAGCTGGGGCCAGAGCTGGGTCTGAAAACATGGCTGCGGGGGCCGGAATTGAAGCCAGAATCATGGCTGTAAGGTCCGGTTCTGGAGCCGGAAACATGGCTGTAAGGTCCGGTTCTGGAGCCGGAAACATGGCTGTAAGGTCCGGTTCTGGAGCCGGAAACATGGCTGAATGGGCCGGCTCTGGAGCCGGAATTGAAACCAGAATCATGGCTGCAAGGTCCGGTTCTGAAGCCGGAAACATGGCTGTAAGGTCCGGAGCAGAAGCCTGGACCCTGGCTGTGTAAGCCAGGTAATCCAGTATGGACGCAAAGCTGCGTGGGCCTGTACTGGAGCATGGAGGCATGGCTGCTAGCTTGGCTTTGCGCCTCCTTCTCTTAGCAGCCGCCTGTGGCATCAAAAAAGCTGAATCCGCTGGGTCCATTTTTGGTCGGTTCGTAATGTTACGGTAGAGCGAAGGAAGCAGGACCCAAATGCAGATTAAACTGATTATACCTTTATTTCAAGGATAACGAATATAACTTGGACAGACAGAACACTCACCGGTGACCCAGGTCATGACACAAGATGAACCGACACTGAGCACTGGGAGACAGGGGAATTTAAACACAGGGTAACTAGACACAGGTGGGAACAATCAGGGGCGGGGCTGACACTGATGAGCACAGGAGACACACAAGGAGTGACAGGTGAAAACAATCAGGAAATTAGACACACCAGGGAAACTAACGACAGGAGGAAAAACACAGGGAAAAGGACCAGACAATATACCCAGAGGAAAACATGACGGGGAGAACAGCAAAACACCCAAACCAAGACATAGAAAACATGACATAACACAATAATCGTAACAGAACAAGGTTATTATCTGAACACCACACTGCCAGTCTCTGGATTTCATCCCTGTAGGCTGACTCATCTCCTCTTGTGATCAGTCCAACCACGGTTGTGTCGTCCGCAAACTTGACGATGGTGTTGGTGGGGTGAGTGGGGGCACAGTCATAGGTGTACAGGGAGCAGAGCACGGGGCTCAGCACACAGCCTTGTGGTGAACTGGTGCTGAGTGTGAGGGTGGAGGAGAGGTGAGGGCCTATTCTCACTGTCTGGGGGCGGTTAGTTAGGAAGTCCATAATCCATTGGCAGATGTTTGGGGAAAATCCTAGGTCAGATAGCTTGGAAACCAATCTTCCCGGGATGACTGTATTAAAGGCAGAACTGTAATCAACAAAGAGCATCCTCACATAGCTCCCCTGGTGTTCAAGTTGGGACAGTGCACTGTGAATAACAGTGGCGATGGCATCCTATGTAGACCTATTTGTTCTATACGCAAACTGATTTGGGTCGAAGGTGGGTGGGAGAATGGTTTTGATGTGCTGCAGAACCAGCCCCTCGAAACACTTCATGATGAGCGGTGTGAGTGCAACCGGACGGTAGTCGTTGAGGCTGGAGATGATGTTTTTTTTCGGCAGAGGGATGATTGTGGCAGATTTCAGGCACGAAGGGATGATGGATTTGGAGAGTGACAGGTTGAAGATCTTTGTGAAGACCTCCGTAAGTTGGTCTGCACACTCCTTCAACACCCTTCCCGTCACGCCATCAGGGCCTGCAGCTTTCCTCGGGTTCACCGCTCTGAGCACACGCCTCACATCATGCTCTTGCACCGTGAGGGTGTGACTGTTGGATGCTGGTGAGGTTGTTGTGTCCGTCTCGACTGCATTGACCTCAAAACGAGCAAAGAAACAATTAAGTTCCTCTGCCAGTGAGGCGTCCCCGTCAACCGTTGTGCTGTTATTGTTCTTGTAGTTGGTGATGTGCTGTATACCTTGCCACACCCGCCGTGGATCGTTGTTGGTGAAGTGGTCCTCAATCTTCCTCTTGTAGGCTACTTTGGCATCCCTGATGCCTCTCTTCAGGTTGGCTCTAGCTGCACTGTATTGAGCACTATCACCAGACCTGAAGGCGATGTTTCGGCTCTTGAGGAGAGCTCTGACCTCCTTCGTCATCCAGGGCTTCTGGTTGGGGTATATCTAAATACGTTTCTCAACAGTCACATTATTCACACAGTTCTGTATAGCAGAGTACAGTTGATGCGTACTCCTCCAAGTCCTGAACCTCAAAAATATCCCAGTTAGTCCTTTCGAAGCAATCCTGTAGCTGCGAGGAAGCTCCTTCAGGCCATGTTTTAACAGTCTTTGTGGTGGGTTGAGTTTTCATCCTGACAGGGGTGTATGCTGGGGTTAAAAGGATGGACAGGTGATCTGACTGCCCTAGATGTGGTAGTGGTACAGACTTAAATCCCTTCTTAATGTTTGAATAGGCCTTATCCAGTGTGTTTTTACCCCTGGTAGCACATTGTATGTGCAGGGCTCTCAAGTTTTGAACAGAGTTCAGAGTGAGATTTTGGCAGCGACGGGGCTTTGGGTGGGGACGGTGGTCTTATCTGATAAATGACACATAAATTCATACAAATAAAAACATATTTATTTCATTCTTAGTGAAGGGATGTGTGTGTGTGTGTGTGTGTGTGTGTGTGTGTGTGTGTGTGTGTGTGTGTGTGTGTGTGTGTGTGTGTGTGTGTGTGTGTGTGTGTGTGTGTGTGTGTGTGTGTGTGTGTGTGTGTGTGTGTGTGTGTGTGTGTGTGTGTGTGTGTGTGTGTGTGTGTGTGTGTGTGTGGGTGGGTGGGTGTGTGTTTTGTTGTAGGTGTTGGTGGCAACCCTCTCCGCGTCGGCATTAGAGTGAGGGAGCACTAGAACAAGTTGAGCTATTTTAGTGAGCCTCCCAAACTGGCTCAAACCGGTCACCTTTAAAAAAAAAAAGGAACCAAGAGACTCTATTACTCAAATGCTTTGCTTTTGATTTAAATTGATTATGTGTATGTCATGTGGTGCCAAATATTTCTTACCTTGCACTTGATTGAGGACATACTCCCCCAAAACTCCTCAACATTAAAGGTGGTGGGATCTTGGGGCATGGGGATATCCATCAGCTGATATTCCAGGAACTCCTCACACACCCCAGTGTGAGAAAAAGTTTTTAGAGAGTACTTGTCCATGGACAAGTGAGTTTGGAAATGTACTTGTCCGAATACATTTTTCACTTGTCCAGAATGGACAAAAATTGGGGCCACTGGAATCTTCTTCTTCATCATCGTATTTTACATTTTCCCACGGTTTTTATGACACCGCTAACGTAAGTGAGAAGTGAGATTTTACTGCATCACACATAGGGTTGGGTATCGTTTGGATTTTAACGATTCCGGTTCTGCTTTTCGATTCCGGTTATTTTCAGTTCCGGTTCTTTGAGAGGGTAAAAATAAGTCCCATGACAAACTGGGAGAAAAATATATTTATGAAAACATTAAGTCAAATCTGTATTCCTATTTACAAATCACATACTGTTTAATTTCTTACGGTTATTGAATACAATTATATAAAAATAATCTCTGCATTGTTTAGTTAGTTCTAAGTGGTGCAGTTTGAGAATGTACAATTGGCCCAGTCTCCTCTGATGTTACACTGCCTGTGAGACAGAGTCCAACCACACATGTCCAACACATAGGACATAACCTAATAATAATAATACATTATATTTATAGCCTATAGGCCTAGCGCTTTTCTACAACGCAAAGACTCTTGCACGCTTACACACGTCCTGCAATACACATGCTGCAGCTGCTCACTGTTTGTAAAAGTAAAGAAATAGTATTTTCATTTCCATAATGTACTTTCTATACCCTGCTTCATAAACAATACTGACATCCTGCTCCTCCGAGTCTGGGGGTCCGGGATGTGAGGACAGCGCGAGGACACAGACAGGGAGGCTGCTTCACTTCATAAAGGAAATGGTGGTCAATATTAACAACACAGGAGTTAAAACGCTTAATAACCTTCATTACGTGTTAGAGAAAGAACATAAGAAAGTTTGACAAAGATAAGGCTGTTAAACGGGCAGCGGATCCGCTGTGTGTAGAAAGAGAGAGAGAGAGAGAGACGCTGAGCTGCACCGTGCAGCGATCAGCTGATACGGAGCATAGAGAGAGCTGCAGTCCGCGGGGCTCGGCCTCGCCTCCTGTCCTCACAACTCTTATTAATCCCGGTACCGGAACAATTGTTATTTGTTCCTACTCGGAACCGAGTGTTGCTTCCCAAGCCTGCCACTGTGCTACACTTCCCGCCCCGCTCCGCCCCCGTCTAACTGTACAGAAAGCGGCGAGATGCATTTCCTTAGGAATCGACAAGCAGAACCGAAACTAACACTTCTAAACGAACAATGGCGGACACGTACAATTTGCGAATGAGTTCTGCCTTTTGTAAACTGAATGTATCAATAATTTGTCAATAAATCAGGTCGAAAAACGTCACTTGTCCGCCGGACAAGTCAATTGAAAGATCTACTTGTCCGATATTGTAAATACTACTTTTTCGCACACTGACCTTGTCCTGTTCCTCCGGCCCATGGAAAGGTAGTAGTTCCTGAAATCTAAAAAGAGCACCATGTGTAAAGAACTGATTAATGTATTCAATCAAAGTATTGAAATCCTGGAAAATGTTGAAACCCTTACCGGTCTATAAAGTATAGGGCAGAATGTCTAAATCCTACCCGGATACAGCCATGTTATTTTCTAATTGGCTGTTCGACAGCTTACATTCTTTTGATTGGTTGATGCGTGGCTACAGTGATTCTGTACTAGTTTGTTTACAAAATTGCGGCGCAACTTGGTGGGCGGTACCCTGGAAAGAAATCTCTGCGTGAGAAATACAAGGTGTGGCGTGTGAGCGTATGAATGGAGTGGAATGCGTGTGTCTCACGCCAAATGCGTGAGACTTGAGAGCCCTGTATGTGTTGTACAAACTTTGGGAGAACTGTCTTTAAGTCTGCATGGTTGAAATCACCAGCTATGATATGGGCGGCTTCGGGATATGTGCTTTGTTGTGAATTGATAGCACTGTGCAGGTAGCCTAGCGCTATTTTAGCATTAGCATCTGGTGGTATGTAGACAGCTGTTACTATGACAACGGTAAACTCACGAGGGAGGTAAAAAGGCCTGCATTTCACCGTCAAGTACTCCAGGTCTGAAGAGCAATGACTGTCAATGATTATGGCATCCTTGCACCAGTTGTTATTTACATAAATGCATAACCCCCCTCCCCTGCTTTTACCAGAGTCGATGTTTCTGTCCCAGCGGTATGCTCTTCGCCCCGCTAGCTCAATGGCTCCGTCTGGGATAAGTGTGTGTAGCCAGAGCTGTATAATAGAAGAGTTACGACAACGGTCCAAAAACGGTTATCGTCACGTGGTTCATGTAGACGAGGATCGTTCCCCGGAAGTTCATGGCGGGCAATGTGAATGCAATGATAACAGGAGATAGAACTACGATTGTTGGTAATTATTAGTGAATAAAGGTTTTGATTTGCAATATTTATACAACAAATCGATATGTGTATGTATTTACATCAATATGTTTTAAAAAATAAAATAGAATTTGCTAATATTAAGTGATAATATTAGGATTAGTGTGAACAACTAGATTACATGTTACTAACAGTGCCTTGGTTAAAGAGCCTGTTGCTGTTTATTTATAGCTTTGAATTCTTTAAAACCAATATTATCTTCTTAAACTTGTATGGTAGTCAGGAACATCACTTTCTAATGTGTATTGATATATTTAGCGGGAGGGGATCTAAAGTAATGCTTTAAAATTCAGATTAGATTAATTTTACCATTTTCTTAAATTCATGGTAGTTTCAGTAATCCCCTGGTAACTGAGGACACAAGTTATCTAAATGACTAATGTCATCTTTATGGCTTTCAGAAAGGACAGGACAGGAGACCGACAGGTGACTATCAAAGGACTAGCAGCAGCAGCAGCAGCAGCAGCAGCAGCAGCAGCAGCAGCAGCAGCAGCATGATGATGATGATGATGATGATGTTAAATGTGTTGTTTTAGGAACATCCATTGCAAATACATGGAATTCAATAAACATTGAATAGCATATCATGCAGTTTGTCTGTGCCTTTTCCTCCGTGTTGTCCTGGTTTGCTGTGTCCTAGTCCTAGTCGCCACCATGGTTTGCTGTGCTGCCTGGGGATGCTCCAATCGCTCAGAGAAAGGAGTATGAATGTACGGCTTCCCCACTGACACAGAGCGGAGGAAGCAGGAGCAATTTCACGACCAACAGCAAAAAAATATGTGATTTATATACAAACACTGCATTTGCACTTTTTCACCAAACGAAAACCACACCATTGGGAAAGCTTAATGTTTGTTTAATACACAAAAACAGGGAAAGGCTTGAAAAACACAGAGTTGAGACTCAGGGTGTAGGGTGAGGGTCTCAGTGCAGGTATTCAGGCTCCATCGAATCCCCCTCTGGTTCTTGTGCTGAAAGAGGGAGTAACAGACAGGAGAAAGGGTTATACACACAGCACACCTATTGGATGGGAAATTGCCTTGGGGAGATAAGGTGTGGTCTCTGTTCCCAACTGAAGTTATGGAACTTTATTATTTGTGAGTTTAACAAAGTATGACAAATGGCATCAGTAACAGATGTGATTTCTATAAAGTTGTCTCACATTCTTGGTCATATTTTATATACAGTATGTAATGAGTATAACATGTCCAGTAAGTATAAAGTGTTTCCTAATACTGTGTATTCAACCACTATGGAATATGTATGTGGGCAGACAAAACTGAGTTGTTCTGTGTGTGAAGTAACCTCAAGTCACTCGTTTGTCAAGACAAAAAAGGGCAAGACTAGGCTGAGAGCAGAGGCTATACCCACCATCTCCGTGCATCGCCCTGTGGTCAAAAAGAGAAGGGCCCCTGTATCTACAAAGCCCATAGCTCATGATCACAGCGATAGTGTGAAAGGTGACACAGGTATAATAAGTATGAACTCTTAGTAACAAAAGTAATATTTCTTATTTTTAAGTGGTATAATATTTTAAATGTTCGAACATTTACAGTGCCATGTCTTCTACTTACATTAGTCTCAAAGATTGAAGGAAGAAGGGAAGGGATCACTGCCCTCCACCTGCCAGCACCCAGCCAGAGGAGCGCAAACAACAAAAACAAGCAAGGTGTCCCGTCATGTACCTGGAAGTTTGGGTTGGCAAAATGGAGTAAGAGAGGGACTTGAAAAACCTTGGTGGCTCTCTACTCATGTTGTTACAGTTGTCTTGGTTACAGCTCTCAAGTTTTTTTTGGTGCCATTTCCACATCTTTAGAAAATATGAACAAATTGAAGTGAAATCAACCTCTTCTTTGGAGAACAAACTTTGATTTCTCTGTCTTGGGAGTTTGCAGTCTTGCAGTTTTGCTACTCCACCTGTAACATCACTGTCCTTCCACCTGCCATATAGTAGGTTACTAACAAGATTACTTATATAATACAGTGATAGAATACATGTTTAGTATGCTTACTTATATAAAACAGTAGTATTAAACTTACCTTGTTTTTTCACTCTCACTTAAGTCCCTCTCCCTTTGCCATCAATCCAAAATCAGCTGAGCTGCAACATTATACAGACGGGTAATAATCAACAGAATCACAAGGACACAATATGGCTCTGCTAAAAACACTCACTCTTACACGCACCAAAGTTATATTTATCTAATATTTAACTCCCTCCACCCCCGCATACAATCCCGTTTAGAAAACCCTCTTCTATAATTCAACAACGTTGGACCAAATGACATTAAGAGAACGGAATTTACAATTGAAAGGCAGTTCAACGTGTGTTGCTAACTTGCTTCGGTATCCTAGCTTGATCTATAATTATCTGTAAACGTTCCCTAAATCTACTAATTTAGGGATAATCCACTGACATCCTTTAATACACATGTTCATTAGAATCAGATGTACTGATAATATCCGCAATATAAATCTTTAAACTTCTTCTTACCTTTAAAAGTCCGTCACGAATGGTCTATTATGCTGCAACTCCACAGCTCTGCTAGCCTTGGCGCTAACTTCCTGGGAACAATTGAGAGGCTCCACGATCCGCCATTGCTGTAAAAAAGTGGTCCATTGGAGTGAACGGAGATGTCGTAACTCTTCTATTATACGGCTCTGGGTGTAGCCATGTCTCCGTTATGATCAGGAGGCAACAGTCTTGTACGTATTTATTTTCAGACATCTGTAGGTTTAGTTCATCCATTTTGTTGAGGATGGATCTGGCGTTTGTGAGAAAGATGCTGGGTAGCGGTGGTTTGTGAGGTTGTCTCCTTAGCTTAGCCAGTTGACCGGACCGGCATCGCCGCTGCCTCCTCCTCCTCCTCCTCCTCCTCCTCCTCCTCCTCCTCCTCCTCCTCCTCCTCCTCCTCCTCCTCCTCCTCCGCCTGGTGGAGCCGACAACACGGAGAGCCCGGTGTCCTGGCTATCTCTTCCGGTATATTGTGGGAGTGCGAAAATGCACTTGTTATTGCCACATTGCACTGTAATCCTATCGTAAGTAGGTCCCTGCGGCTGTACATACACTGTAAAAATATCCACCGTGAATTCACAATAATTACCTGGCAACTTGTTGCATGACTTTCACAGTAAGGTTCACAGCAATTTACTGTGAATGTCTTCACAGCAATGTATTGTAATTTCACATCCATGATATTACAATGCATTGTTGTAAAGGTACAACTGTATACTGTAACTTCACAGCTTCAATTACTGTGATATTACAGTATGTTACTGGGGAATTACATCATTTTGTTGTACATTAATTACAACAAGGGCCTGTACTTTTACATGTCTATTGTGAAAGTACTGCAGGAGTAGCCAGTAATTTACTGTGAATTTACAATGTGTACTGTGAAAGTACTGCAGGAGTAGCCAGTAATTTACTGTGAATTTACAATGATACACGTGGATAACTGTAATCCCCAGCTCCAGTACTTCCTGGAGGAAGCTCATACAATGGTTTCCTGTCCAAGTTTAACAGGAAACCAAAGTGTGAGCTTCCTCCTGGAAGTACTGGAGCTGCACTACAAAAATGCACGTAATCTTATTGTACAATTAAAAACACACCAAACGCACAAATGAGGTAAAATCAATGGAAGCCCACTGGCATATTTATTGACAAAATAAACAACAGAGTAAACAAACAGGAACATGAACTAGTTCACCTCAACTATCCATAAAAAACAGATGAACCCTTAACGGATCCTTTAAACAAATAATCCTTCGCAGGTGAACCGACCGTAATGCTTCCCACTGGACTTGTCCCCGCACACCATGCAGTCTATCCAGACCATTCTAAGTCTATCAGCTTCCGGTGAAGGGTGCTCACGTGAGGGTTAATGGAGCTTCGCTTCTTTGCCTTGGAGCCTTTCTCCGGGTTGATGCCCAAGAAGCACCTAAGCACCTAAGCACCTAAAACTGATAAGTTTCAATTTTAAATACACTCATGTATTGCAGGCAGGATTTATCAAGGTGTTCACCTGTGTCTTTTCCCACACCGACTGTTACTAGTCCAAACCTGTTGTATCATCCTCTCACAATAACATTATTTGTAGCCTAGCAGAGTGCCTCAGGTACCTCTAACATAAGGTTTACTTACTTATCTGAATTTTGAAGCCATACTATAAATGTGAATTAAACCATTATGTCAATTTTTTAACAAGATAGCCCAGCAACATCAAGTGATGGTGTGGTCCCAATTCGCATAGTTGGTTCCAGGCTTCATACTCAAAGCATTTAATCTACTTTATGGCCTCCGTAGAAAGGCATGGACTTAATAGCCAGATAGTGAAACACAACTTTGCATGATAAGTCTTACTGATGACATTGATCATGTGTTTGAGTGTTACAATACCTTTGGATGAACTCCAGTGTGCATGATCCAAGGGGATATTTGAGGTTGAAGACATAGTAGCTGCTGAATAAAGCAGCTACCCCATGCAAAAAAAATGGGTGTGGGCCCATTACCACTTGTCCCTCGGTGGATAGCATCCACCCAGAAGGCTTCATTGTGTCACCTGAAATGAACAGATACCCCGTCATGCGTTATTGTGGATAGGTACATTCCTAGAATCAATCAAAAATAATACTTGAGCTAGAGATGTCAATACCAGATCTGAGTAACATTCATGATTGGCCAAGGAACAAAAAGCAGGAAAATATACAGTGCAGAGCATGCAAGGACATGACACAGAACCCTCCAGGTGGACAGCACTTTTCTACTCCACCATCAGTGAGGTAGGCTACTTAACAGTCACTGTAAAAGCATCAAAGGTCCCTGTGCAGATAGGAGAATCTGGCTGAACGACAAAGCAACTCCCTAGCCCTCCCCCCTCTGCCATTATGGATAGACGGTTTAACCTCATTCCTCTATGGCAGGGGTCTCCAACACGTCGATCGCGAGCTACCGGTAGCTCGCGGGCAGCTTTTCAGTAGCTCGCCGCTCGATTATCGATTATAGCGTAGTAACGTTGCTTCTTGATTTTTCGGCCGCGGCCGGACAATAAAGTGTTTTTATTTTAGAATTGTTTCTGTCATACAAATATAAAATTGGTCCGTGACGCAGAGATCAAGGAGCAGATGCGACAGCGGCACACCGACACCACACACGGAGCAGTCTGCTTCTCCAGCAGCACCAGTCCAGAACCAACAGCAGAATGACCCACACACAGGGAGGGATTTGTGTTTTTGAAAAACACTCGTTATCGTCATGTCAGGTTTTTGGTGGATTCAATCAAGTCTTGGATTGCAGAGTATGAATGTCCTCTTGCTATTTTCAGTTGCTAAATACGTGTGTAAAGTTTGTGAAGGCAGGAGGAAAGCTTCCACGATCACCGTCTCCTCTCCGTTCCTCCAAAACCCGCCCCCTCCCCTAATGACTGACAGTGACCCGATAGAAACTTTATTATTCACTTAATCACTGATTGAGATGATGAAGCTAACTTAATCTCATACATTATGGGATTAATGCAACAGTAAGACAGAGAATGTAAGTGTGCACCCACATGCACTATTTTTGTTTTTATAATGCTGTTGTAAATACTCCTGTTGTCTGCTGTGTTCAGACTCAAGTCATGTGTGTGATGCCTCATTCAAGACATTCAGTGTCCTTTTTTTAACAGAAGACCGTTGCTAGAAGCTGCAGCTAGACTGCAGAAGCATTAAGTCTTTATTTGGTTCTGTTCTACAGACCTTTGTGAAGCAGCTTTTTCTGACATGAATGAAATCTAAATACAGAACAAGACTGACTGATGAACATTAAAATGACTATTAGAGTGAACCTAAGTGGGTACACTCCAGCATACACCTGTGTGGTGGACTCCATGCAGCGCCATTCATCTCACTGACTGTGAAAAAGAGTGAATGCACTTATTTTACACATGTGCCATAAGATGCTTGCAAGGTGGTGATTAAGGTGATGTACTTACTATGAGGGCCATATTAATATGTGAGAAATTGTCATTTTCTTGGACCTTGATGTGAAGTTAAGATTTTAGATAAGCTTTAGGTATTGCAATTTCACACGTGTACAAAAGTAGCTTAATTCAACTGATGAGTGCTATGTGAATAAATGTAAGCAATGTAGCTCTTGGCCATTTTCATTTTTTCAAAGTAGCTCTCAGGTGGAGAAAGGTTGGAGACCCCTGCTCTATGGGTTACGAGCCCAGCTGGAACAAGAACATGTCAACTCGTCAGACCCCTGAATCATTGAAACAGGCTAGAGATTTTAACTAACGCGAATCGCTGAAACATATGGCTTCAGAGTATCGTAAGTGTCGTTTCACAGACTGGACTTGAATGTAGTGCAGGAGATGGAAGGCCTTCAGTCAGATTCTCCCCTCGATGCAAAGGAACACTTAAGCTCTTTAGAGTAACCATTCAGTATCCTATACCTCATCGATGGTGGAGCAGAACAGGGATGTCCTAAGAGAAACTATATAACTAGAATAAAAGCAGCAGTGAAGTCTAGCCATTCAGGTCAGAAAAGCAGGAAATACTGTATAAACAGGAAAAATCCCATCCCTGAACATTACATTACCTTGAATGATCAAGCAGGGGGTGCTTGGGAGTGCTGCAGTATTCACTACATCAGCAGCAGAGGTCTGTAACAAAGTAACACACAATAGCATAGATTTAACATTATGCAAGGATCGTTCATTGGTCAGAGGTAAATCAGAACATAATAAATGGTCTAATAATAATTACTTGCATTTATATAGAGCTTTCCAAGACACCCAAAGCGCTTACAAATGGACATCCGCAAACCAATGTGTAGCCCCCGCCTGGGTGATGCCAAGGCAACAGCTAATCCGTGCACTACAGCTCAACACAGATCAGCTCGGCCCATTTGGAGCAACTTGGGGGTTAAGTGTCTTGCTCAAGGACACTTCCGACATGCGGACAGTCAGACATGCGGACAGTCAGAGCCAGGATTCCAACCACCAACCCTACGGTCGATGAACGACCAGCTCTACCAACTGAGCTTCAGTTGCCCCTAATGTAATCACTCGTTTAGCATTTTAAATACATTTTAAAAAACGTACATCAACTTCGAGCATCAGTTTCTCGGTAGGCTCCTTAAAGTATACCATAAGGAGCTGGAGGATGCAGGCAGCCTTCTCCGAACCCTCTGGATCATAGCTGGCCAGAAATTCCCTGATCTTCGGGTTGTCCAGTTTCTGGCAGAAATGCAGGATGGTCTGTCCTCTCTGACCCAGGGCCTCTCGGACCTTCTGAAGTATGTTGACGTCCGTCAGGATGCCAAAGTGGGAGAAAAGCCCTCTCTGAGAAAAGGCCATTCCTCTTTGACCTCCAACATCGCTGGTGCAGGCATCTGTTGAGGTACCTCCGCAGGATGATGTAGGTCCTCACCATCAGAAGTTCTGCTCTCTCTGCACCACCCATCCCTTCCTCTGTGTACAGACATACAAATACATGTTTGAGAGTACCCAAGTAACAACAATTAAATTCAATGTCCCCACCTCTGGGACATTTTGAGTGTCAAACCTTTAATTTCATGCTCTCATCATTACTCATTCTGAATATTAAGGTGGCCTTTTTGTTTAATGTGGGCTGTTTATTTAGGTGTCAATTCACCAAAAATAAAGTAGATTGCATGCCTGAGTAGATGTTCCGCAGATCCCTTTTCGAATCCTCCAACGTTGCCTCGGTCTCCCCCTCTGGTAACTCTGCTGGGCACCACCTCACACACCTAGGGATAGGAATCATAGGTTGACATCCAATATATTTACAGTGGAACATTGTTGTGCGTGGTAACTAGTTACCTACCCAAACATAATTCAATCTGCCTGACACTGAAGAGGATGGTTGGCCTCTCTGATGACCTTGAAAAAAGGAGACCAGAGAAAGGAGAAATTACAAAGGCAACCAACAAAAGGAATTTTTCAGTTTGCATGCAGATTATGAACATGCTGTAAAGGTGTTCAAGGTCAGGTAGTCGAGCATCCCATTTAGACGAGACCGCAGTCACACAATCATATCGAAATGTTAACTACCTTAGCTGCAACAACACTCGAACAGTCACTAGCAATTTCCTCGAGGATGGCGCACGCACACCAGGATCACGAGGATGTCAAATCTGGAATAGAGGCAGTAAAAAACCACCACAGGGAAGCAAGAGAGGTAAGCTCACATAAATGTACTGTCAAACAGTATTGGATGAAGTGATTAATCTCAGGTGTGCTGCACAGGTAACAAATGTCTGAGCTTCAGTACTTCATGGAGGGAAGCACTGGAGCTGGGGACTGCAGTTATGCACAGTCTATAAACTACGGTCTGTGTTGCATACTAGGCCTACCTCCAACTAGGAAGCAATCCGTGGATTGGATTTAGGATTTAGGCAATACACCTTGTCGCATCGGTCAACACCAGGCAGGCAATCAGTAGGCCTAGAGGAAGATACAAGATACAATATCTGTTTATTCGCCATGTAGTTTTACAACATACTAGAAATGTGTTGCTGGTAGGTACTGACATAAAGACAACATTGGACAGGGTGCAGGGACAAGACAGGACAAGTGCAAAACAGGACAGTGTACAAAATGCAGGTAAAAGTGGAAGCTAATTTAGGCTAGAATAGTATAGAAGTAAAATAAGATTTAAAAAAAACGTGTTTTCAGAGAAATTACATTACGCATTGCAATAACCTATAAACATTGCGAACCTGTAAACATTGTGAAGAGGCAAGGGAGAGAGAGTTTGGTAATCCTTTATCATCCAGAGTAGTGTTGATGAAAGTATTGAGTGATTGAAACTTTGCTCGCTAGGCGAGGCTTAAACTCTAAGTAAGCCACAGGCTACAATGAGGCTAAAAAATAGTTCAACTTTTTATGTCTGAGCATGTTTTGAGAGCAGTGTTAAATCAGACTTTGGTTCAACCTGGTTCAACCAGCTACGAAATGGACCAATCTGCACAATGACTACTTTTACTGTCGCTATTTCGATGATAATACTTAAAGCAAAATGTAATTTTACTTGTATAATACTTCAATTTGATATAAAAGACAGTTTGTTTTTCATCTGGTTTCAATTAAACAAAGTCTTGGCTTTCAGAATATTAAACTTGTTTTGGAAAATTCAGATGATAAATACAACTTTGAAGCTTCGGCATAATTAAAAGCGGAGAACGGACTAATGTAAAGTCACAGCAAGCATAACAACAGCCGGTGTTTCTTGTGAGTGTTTCCCCGGTACACAAACGCAAAAATACATGTACACACACAAACACACTCGCGAGCTTCCCCCAGAACAGTAATACAAACAAAAACGTGTCTTCGGGTCAATGTGACTGATTTCGATAGAGCAAGTCACATTTGGTTTAGGCACGAAACATACTGTAGAAATACATTGCTTTCAAAATCGCTCTGTGTCGAATCAATAGATTATATTTCGTGACTATAACACGAAGTGCAGTGAGTGCTTCGTCCTCTGAACACCACAGGATGGCGACTGTAACGCACATATTAACATAGGTACGCTCCTCTGAAATGATTGTCCCCTGCAATTATTATTATCCCTCAATCGAGTTCGCTATTCAGCTAGCTAACGTTAGCTTAAACAAACGTAACATGCAACGTTAGCCTAATCTAAAATGCTCTACTCCGGCGTACCTTTCATGTGGCTCGTCAGCGCAGACTCTCGCATCGTTATTTTTGCAAACTTTGCAGGAGGCTACTCGTGGGCTTGACCCTCGTCTTAGCCATGGCTTGTATTTGTCTTCTGCTAGCCAACGCTCGTTGAAACTGCAACCTCCTGTCCTGGCACACAGTCATCTATCTCTCATCAGAATGCCCAGGTCACACGTGACGTAAAACAAACATTTGCAGGTCGCGCGCATAGCGCGGGAAGGCCGCAGCGGAGCTGTTTTATATAGAAGCGAAGCAATTCTTTTCTTTTAATCTAAAAAGCAAACTATTCATTCGGACAGCAATTTATTGTAAAAGTAAAGCATTACATTTTCAAGCACTTTCTCAATTTCAAGCACCATTCCCAAATTGCAAGAACTTTCCCAACCTTGAAAACACCACGTCAAATTTCAAGCATTTTCAAGGATTTCAAGCACCCGTACGAACCCCGAGTAGTACAGTTAAAACCTTAACGATCCGAATAATCGATTAATAGTTACATTAATCGATAATCAAATTAGTCATTTGTTGCAGCCCTAGTGATGACACGTGGTGACACCAATGTGCAATAGGGTCTGTGACGAATTCATTAAGAACATTGTAAGAGCAACTAACGTTACCAACTTTGACACCGATTTAGATTAGGTCTAATTTGATTAGACAATGTCATGAAACCACCATGCACCTAGCACAAGAAACATTCATTAGCTAGCTAACATCAGCTAACCTACTAGTAAGTTAGTTAGACCATGGCGTCAGAATACAAACTTAGCAGCAATGCTAAGCTAACTAGCGTATACCAATGGCAATTATGCCAGTCTTACCTGTTAAAGTATTCATTGTTCACTCTTTCATTCGAATACAGCATAAGCCTTCTGCCAACAAATGGAACAGTCAGCAACAGTTGGCTGGCTAGCACCAGAGCCATCTACCATAGCCATATACGGCGCTGGCTAGCACTAGCTAGGCAAACGTTAAGGCCACCTGCTTGAAGGTGGACATGGCTGCTATCAAGCTAACGCTAGCTATCTATTCGCTACCATGTACAAACCAACACGACACTACTGCACTGGCGTTCGCAATAGAAAGCACATAATATCCACCACTAATCCACATTATGGGCAGTACTTACTTGCTGTTTACCGATGGTAACCGCTTTGGAGAAACTCACAGATGTTCACCTTGACTGTTGCCTCCGTGCGAATTTTCGAAAGGATCGAGGCATCTCTGTTAGGAGGCTTTGGGTTCCTCAAAGCGCGATATGATTGGCCGTTCGAGCGATGACGTTCCGTTTCGTCCCTTCAAATGTGACACCTACGGTTAACAGGCAAACCAGTGGACCAGCGCCACAAATACCCAGAAATGACGTTTTTTCTGGCGTGTATGTCACGTGATCTTCAACTTTCTCAGCAGAATAAAATAAATATAAATATATCAGCAATTAAACAACATATTCCATTTCTTTTCACACAATACGTCTCCTTTCAGTATCAACACTAATTCGGCTGACTTATATATTTGATCCAATTGATAAATAGGCACACCTAGTGGTTAAAGCACGTTATTGAAATGTTTTGTTAAATAATCTTTAATCTTTAATAACCTGACTTTGGAAAGGGCTGGAAAGATAATTTTTTCACCAGGGGCGTCTAAATAGGGCCCAGATAAGGTATCTGGAATATGGGAACCGTAACCCACCCAGAATTTTTTTTCAATCTAATGTCAAACTCACACAAAATCCTGTCTCGAGCTGAGGATTGGACACCCTTTGGTGAGGGAGGGAGAGAAAATTGAAAAAAATTGAAAAAAGGTGTTTGGCGCTCCGAGAATTTGAGAGTGTGTTGCTTAACTTGTGTGGAACCCGCTTGCAAAATTTGGGGCCGCTGTGACCTTCAACCAAGTCTCAAACTAAGGTTAAAGGTCATGTTTTCATGGCTCTCAGTACTCTAGACGGCACAAAGGAAGGTCTGACAGCTTTGAGCTTGGTGTCGTTGGAATCGCCTCGAAGAGTACATGCAGATTCATCCCTCTGCTGCTCCGAATGTCAAACGTTATGGCTTAAAACGGGACAAAGCCTTCCATTAAGCCGCTTTCACTCTCGCTCTTGTGGTGACAGAGCACGCCAATTTCCCCGCATGCTAGGCAGACAAGAGTATTCTAGTTAGCTTCGGTTTGATGTGGAGATGTGATTTGATGTGTCGTTTGTCCCCCAACTCCTCTCCAAAGTTGAGATATGTAATAAAATACTCAGGGGAGTTTCCTGAATTTTCATGCCGAAAGCCAAGCACTAGGCCCTGGGTAAATTAAGACGCTGATTTGGGGCACTTTTTGCACTTTCCCTGGTGCTAGAAACTCAAGTCAGGAATCCCTGGAATCGTTGTAAAAATACATTTCTAGCTAAACGTAATTGAGAATGCAGTTTAGTTCTGTGGGAACGTAATTTTTAGGAGACAGGGTTGCCAGGACACACGCCGGTTAGAATAGTCTATTCTGCACATGTGCACAATTCAAATTTTACAGTAATGAGTTGTGCTCTTTATATACAGTCTATCATGGTTGTGCTAAGATGATTTTGAGTACAGTGCTTTACTGTGAAATAATAGTTAAATAATGTGAAATCCAATTCTACTGTTTTATAGATATTTTGTTGTGATATTACAGGGGCTTTTGATTACAATATTTCTCTGTAATATGCTACTCTTAAATGCTGTGAAATCCTTGCAATTTTTACAATGTTGTTGTGATATTACAACATTTGATGTGATATTACAGAGGATTTTGATTGCAGTATTTTATTGTGAAATAATAGTTAAATGCTGTGAAATCCAAGGATACAGTGTATTTGTTGGGATATTACAGGGGGCCTTGATTACAATATGTCACTGTAAAATAATACTGTTAAATGTTGTGAAATGCTGGTAATTGTTTACAGTGTAGGATTCGCACTGCTAACCGTAACATTGGCTAGTAGACATACGGACGAAAACACACATAGAAAGCACAGAAAGGAAGAGCTACGAGCCGCTGCAACTGTGCGCGCCGCCATCACACCCGAGAGGAGAGCGTGATGTTTATATAGTCTTGGTAACCCTCTAAAAGGGTCCACATAATGCACAGCTCTGAAATGTATCTCGACATGAATAAACCAACCCTGTCTCCTAAAAATTACGTTCCCACAGAACTAAACTGCATTCTCAATTACGTTTAGCTAGAAACGTATTTTCTCCCACGTTACGTTCGTTATGAACGTGTCTTAAAGGTCACATGTCATGGCCATTTCCACTGATCATAATTCCATTGTTGTGGTCTACTAGAATAGATTTATACTGTGCAATTTTCCAAACTCACATTGGTTTCGCATACAGCATCTCTGTAAAGTATGTGTATTCACTCTCTCCACTAAACGGCTCGTTGCAGCTCTTGCCCCCCCTCCCTGTGAGCCCAGTGTGCTCCGATTGGTCGGAACCAGTCGGGACGTTGTGAATCGCGCTAAGCTCCGTGGAGGTGTGATTTCCTTGTTTAGCGATGCAGCCAAACACAGCCAAACTCACCCTGAGCACACACAATGTCACAGCCGAAGTAAAAACAATAAGTGTGGCTTGATATTGAGTAAGAAAAAGGTTGATAAACGCTGTGAGAATGGGTCTGCAGAGAGAATTTCGGCGCGATCCCAACTGTCTGTTATCAGCCTGCAGCCAGGGAGGATAAATCAGCAGAGCTGCATGCACTGAGTGTGTGAGAAAGTCCGTGGATTGGTCAATTTGGACCAATCAGCGGGGGCTTAATGTCACCACTCCGCGGACGTAACGTAACGGCTCCAGATTTTAGTTCCAGGGACGACATGACATCATGATGTCCCCGGAAGAATCAAATGGACAGTGACGTATCTCCAACGAGGCGTTTTGGGGAGGTATTTTCTGTTTTAGAGTTTTACTCCCTACATGGTGTACTTTGAGGGTTTTGACTCTGCACACCGTTTACATGCATAAAAACCTTCATAACACACAAGGGGACGGGCAATAACCAGAAAAGCATGACATGTCACCTTTAAATACGTTTATTTTCTACATATCTTCTAGAAACATATTTTCTCCCACGTTACGTTTCTTATGAACGTATCTTAAATACGTTTATTTTCTACATATCTTTGCCATTTATTGTCTTGCTTATAATAATGATAATAGTCATATATAAATATCATTTTAGAGCACACATTTGAAATCAGTAGGCGAGGCTATAATTTCGCCAGCTGTTACTCTCAAGAGCGAGGCAGAACATAATAGTTTTAACATGCCAAAAAGCTGCTGTGTCATTTATTGCACCTCAAACATTAAAACAAATCCAGAGTTACGTGTTTCTGTACTTCCTCTAAGAAGAAAGGACAGTAACAGAAGATCTCTGTGGCTTCAGGCTTGATCGCCGTTCTAATGACAGCGTTGGTTTCCCCAAAAGTGGGCGGGGCTGTAAAGTGACGTAGTTTTACTCTCATCTATTATTCAAAACCATTCTATTTATTCTAACGTAAATTACATGCCAGTGTTTTATGTTTTTATTTTAAATCGTATAATGTCGGACTTTTTTTTTCCCGTCTGAGGAAAAGAAATGGGGCTTAGAGCCTCAAAATACTGAAATCTGTATTTTTGAAAATCTTTTTTTTCCTTCTAATTTGTTATTCTTTTCTAAATAACACACTGTTATTTACTCAACAATAACACACGATTATCCTTGTTTTTATTTATTCGTTTAATTCTATAATCTTGGGCTTTTTAGCCGTAAATAAAGTCACCGGATACAGACGTAGGCCTATAAAAGGGACATTTCGAGGATACACACCAAAAACCCACTGAACAGATTACACAAGATCCTCAGCTTGAAGCTCGTTGATTGGATATTTTAGCCGCAATGCATGTTGGGATATCATGTTAATGCAATATGATATCCGAAAACATTTTTTAAAAATAAAATAATACTTTATTCCGAGTGTTCTTGCTTTTCTCTTTGGAAGTCATCACATAACGGCATTGTAATACACAGTTCGGCTGCATTAAATATTACACATCTGCTGTAGTTATTTATTTATAGAGCCCTGATGAGAAGACTTCTGGACAAACTTGAAGAACTGCCGCCAAAACTGAATATGCGACGTGAATCATAAATATATCAACAATTAAACAACATCTTGCATTTCTTTTCACAAAATACGTCTCCTTGCAGTATCAATACTAATTCGGCTGACTTTTATATTTGATCCAATTGGTAGATAGGTTATATTTACACCATAACGGTGCACAGCTGATAGAAAAGGACGTGTAGTTTTTAAAGATATTACTGATTTTCTTTGAATATAAGAATGTAAATACTGAGTTGAGAGAATAGTCAAGGGATTTGGGTGATGGGAGACACATCTATGGAATCACAATTGCAATAGCTTACCATTACATTACGGATATGCCTTTCTGTCTGTGATGTTTTACAAATCAGATATTAATGTGTAGAAGTAAAACATGAGAAATAGTATTCATTTCAAACCTTTATTTATACAGATAAAATCCCATTGAGATCATTGATCTCTTTTCCAAGGGAGACCTGCAGTAGTTCCACATGAAACATAAAAACATAAATAGAACAACAAAAGGACATCATACAGCATCATTTACAAAATTATCCACATAAACAGGTACCAATAGCTTCCGATTGAGTAGCATCCAACCGAGCTTTAAAAACATTTAGTGGCACCAGATTGTTCAGTTTCCATTTAATTTGCAGACTATTCCAAGACAGAGGAGCTAAAGCATCTAAAAGCTGTCTTCCCTAAGACAGTCCTAGCAGTTGGCACATTTAATAAAACCACAGCATTCGATCTCAGGCAGTAGCCACTTACAATTCTCCGTGAGATCAGGGAGCAGATATAAGATGGAAGTTTCCCTAACATGGCTTTGTATATAAAAATGTACCAGTGACTGAGCCTCCGTACAGTTAGTGAAAGCAAACCAGCCCTTGCATACAGGGTACAGTGATGGGTTAATGCTTTACAGTTTGTCACAAATCTCAGTGCACTGTGATACGCAGCATCTAACTTGACCAGGCAATTGGCAGGTGCATTCATATAGACCAGATCCCCATAGTCCAGCACAGGTAAAAAGGTCACAGTGACTAGCCTTTTCCTGGCCTCAAGCGAGAAACAGGACTTGTTTCTGAAAAAGAACCCTAGCCTAACCCTCAGTTTTTTTAGCAGGTTATTGACATGAAGTTTAAAAGAGAGACAATCATCAAGCCAGATACCAAGGTATTTGTAACAGGCAACAACTTCAAGTTTTGTTCCTTGCGTAGTCACAATATCAAAAACAGGCTCTGGTGTCTTTTTTGCTTTTGAAAAGAGCATTACCTTGGTTTTATCCACATTTAAAAGAAGCTTTAATTCAGAGAGCTGAGTCTGAATAGTGTTAAAAACAGCCTGTAATTTAACAACAGCCTCTTTAATGGAGGGACCTGCACAATACATCACAGTATCATCTGCATACAAATGTAAAGTAGCTTCATCCACATTATCACCTACGCTGTTAATATATATGGAGAATAAAAGTGGTCCTAAAACAGAACCTTGTGGTACACCATTAGAAATGTTTAACCACTCAGAAGACAGTCCATCAAAATGAACACATTGGGACCTTTCAGAGAGGTAGTTCACAAACCACCCCACTGCAAGGCTGGATATGCCAATACTGAGTAGCCTCTGCTTTAAGATGCGATGATCAACGGTGTCAAACGCTTTGGAAAGGTCAATAAACAGAGCTGCACAACTCTGCTTATTATCTAAAATACTAGTAATGTCATTCACCACTTTCATTGTCGCAGTGATGGTGCTGTGTTTCTTTCTGAATCCTGACTGATGTTTAGACAGGATGTCATTTGTACATAAAAACTCCTTTACCTGTTCACTCACTAGGCGTTCAAGAATCTTAGCCAGAACTGACAATTTAGAGATTGGCCTATAGTTATTTAAAATAGTTGCCTCCCCTCCTTTCAGTAAAGGCAAGACATAAGCAGACTTCCATACTTTTGGAATTGTATTCGTGCTGAGGGAGAGGTTAAAAAGAGAAGTAAGAGGTGGAGCAATAAAGTCTGCAGCTATCTTTAAAAAGAAAGGTTCTACGTTGTCCGGGCCAGCCGGTTTCCTAGGATCTAGCTTAGATAAGGCTTCATGAACAACATTGACAGTAAAAGGAGTAAAACTGAAAGGGTTTTCCAGACCACATTGTTCAGAGTCACGGATTGGGGTGTTCACAGAAGCAGAGTTAGTCACAGAATCAAACATAGAACCGCAGGACACAAAATGCTCATTAAAGCAATTTAGCATAGTGGCCCTGTCCGATATAATGCCAGATGCTGTGGTGAGGCACGGAGGTAGCTCATTACGGATCTCACCGGTTGATATCGATTTTATTGCTTTCCAAAATTTCCTAGGATTATTTAGGTTTTCTGTGGTAACTGACAAATAGTACTTCGACTTTGCACTTTTGACATTTGAAGTGAAGCTATTCCTTAGCTGCCTAAAACGCAGCCACTCTATCTCTGGAAGCCTTTGCCTCCTGTCAGGTCATCATTGTAAATAAGAATTTGTTCTTAATTGATTTTCCTGGATAAATAAAGGTTCTACTACTACTACTACTACTACTACTCTGAGCCTGATTTCCCAGCCTTTGCCCAGGCCTTGTTTCTCTCATGAAGGAGACTAGACAGCTCAGCAGAAAACCAAGGATTGTCTCGTCCCTTTACTCTAAATTTACGCAGGGGTGCATGTCTATCAATGATCTCCATAAAACCAAGATAAAAATAAGACCATGCGGTTTCCACATCAGCACACAGATCGATTTTACCCCAATCAAAATCAAACAGATCATGCACAAAACCCTGCTCCACAAAATGTTTTATGTCTCTCTTGATGATAATGCGAGGTTTAACCTTTTGGACCTTAGTGTCCCTAATTGTGGCTACAACACAGTGATCGCTCAGATCATTTGCAAATACTCCCACAGATGAATATTTATGGGGAACATTAGTTAAAATGAGATCAATTAGGGAGGATTTATTAGGGGACTTAATATTTGGGCGAGTAGGACTGTCCACAATCTGAGTAACATTCAATGAGATACAAAGGTTTTTAAAATCCTCTGACACTGCAGTTAACCAGTCCCAGTTAAAATCTCCAAGTAGGACTATTTCCTTGTAGTCTAGTTGTGATAAAAGATTTGCTAGTGAAGACAAGGAGTCTTTGACAGCTGAGGGGGGTCTGTAACAACTCACTACCATGACCTGTTGACCCTTTGCCACTTCTATATTTAAGGCAAAAAATACAAATTGCTTACTGATCGATTTGGAAACTAATGTGGTTACACTGAACTTATTATTAACATAAATTGCAACGCCACCACCTTTATTAGGCCGGTCGGTACGATACACATTAAAACCATTTAAGGCAATGTCAGAGGCCAAAATAGACTTATTTAGCCATGTTTCAGATAAGACAATGATGTCAGCGTCAGTCGATTTTGCCCAGATACGGACAAAATCTAGTTTACCTAACAGACTGCGCACATTCAAGTGGATGAAACCCAACCCAGACCTAGCTTTAAAATCAGCAGGAGTAGCGATCTGACTATTACTACTGGGCGGACCAGGGTTAGGTTGTACATTTCCTGAGAGTAATAACAACAAAAAAACCAGGCATCTTTTCCTCTTAAATGACACACATACATTGTCATCTAATTTAGAAACACCGGAAAAGTCTGCGAGAGTGTGATTAGAGCTTAAGAAGCAGTCCTGAAGAACCATCATCGCAGGAAAATAAAAAAGACAAACATATTTTGTCGAGCAGATTGACTGTGACAAGGCAACCGGTAATTGTTTGAGCAACACATCCGAACCTTTACAGGGGATGCCCACTGCGGGTGGCAGAACAGACCTGAATCCAGTAGTCTTCTCAGAATGACTAGAGATCTTCTCATAGTCCAAAACAGTTAACAGGCACAGTAGAATCACGATATGGGCCATTTTCCCAGACCAGCACAGCATCCGGATAGGCGTGCAAGCAGGCCCGAAATGTGGAGGCGCTCCGTTCTCCTCGCGATATCCCAGGTGCAGAACCTCCTCAGTACAGCAGGATAGGCGAAGCAGGACCAGCTCGAGGCGTAGAGGCGCTCCGGTCTCTCCGCGATATCCCCGTGGTAAAACGTCCTCGGCACCGTAGAGCACGACAGGTGGAGCAGGTGGATACAGGTCTCCGCTACAGCAGGTGTAAAGCAGGCCGCAGCCCGAACGTGAAGCCGCTCCGGTCTCTCCGTTACGCCCCCCGGGGTAAAATCTCGCCAGGACAGCAGCACACGACAAGTGGAAGCAGGTCCCCGCCACAGCACAACTGGGCAGGTGGAAAAAGGGGGCCCAAGCAACAACGTGCAGCCGCTCCGTCTCTCCGCGACTTCCCGGGAAAAACCTCCCCACAACAGCACAGGTGCACAGGTAAACCTCCTATCCACGCCGACGGAAGAGAGGCAGCCCTGCCCCTCACTTTCCACGCTCCGTGAGGCGGATGAGAAAATGTGCTCTGCTCGCGAAAATGCGCTCCGCTCGCTCTGATCGACGAGTGTTGAGTGACGACGAGTGTAGAGTGACAATATCCTGTAAAATTATGTAAAAACATGAATAAAACTACACATCTTCAGATGTTATACATACATAAGTGTCCTACACTAATAATACAAAGTTATTATTAGTATGCTGTGTGTACCTTGTGTGCACCGCCTAGTGGTTAAAGCACGTTATTGAATTATTTTTGTTGAATAATGTTATTTTTGTTGAATAATGTTATTTCATGAAAAACATATTAAGAGTACATACTTTCAGGGGAAAGTAGAAGGTCAATGATAGAAGTATAGCATATAAAAAAATCAAGAAGATACTGTAAGTAATCTCTACAATAAAACAGTTTAGTGCTGGATGTACAAAGACATTAATATGAGGATGTACAAAACAGGATGTGCAAAACAGACTAATTAACATTTATTAACACATTAAAGATTACTTTAGGTTAAGGTCTTCTTTCAAATAAGAAAAAAGCTTTGGCGGTATCTATCTACAGATACATATTAAGCCTGACAAAATACTTAACGTCTAATGTATTGCTTTCCTGCAATGTTAACTATGTTGAAGCACTTATTTTAACTGATAAACACATTAATTATACTCTTATGTATGTAGATAGTATAAGAAATGTGCAGAATTTGACAGTTTAATGATGGAGGTATACACACATATTGATAGATATCTTGTAATGCACTGTTGAGGAACCTGTGACCCAAGTTTTTCATTCATTGCATAACTACACCGTAGTTATGATATGTCAATAAACCTTAGAACATCTTGAAATCTTGAAAGGGATGAGCAAAATAGCAATTATATACAGTTTTTAATTAACTATTAGTAAAGAATAATGAGTAATTAATATACTTTATAGAGATCTGCAGATACATGTTTAGTCTTCTCAAGCACCAACTATCAAATATCTCTCCTGATTGTTGGCACTTGACAATCACCTTCCCTGAATTTAACTCAGGTGTAACTAAAGTCTGCTTTAAGGGTTGTTTATATTTCACATCATTAATCAGAATCTGTAAAGTAACTAAAATAAATGTAGTGGAGTAAAAATACCAGGTTAACCTCTGAATTGTAGTAGAGTAGAATTACAAAGTAACAATGAGCTGTCATGTGGGTATATATTAATGCTACCCATTATGGATACAAGCGATTTTCACCCATTTAGTAATTACATGTTTTAAATTTGTACACACCAATTTGTTTCCTATCGCCTAAACCTCCAGGGCTGTACACAGTTTAATACTGTCAACTTCTAATTTTTGGAAAAACAAAAACATCTTTTTAAAACTACAATTCCCAGTAGAGACGTGCCATAGAGAACATGTTGCGAAACACAATAGCCAGCATGTGTAGTTCTCGGGGGGCGTTCCAGTTTTGAATAGTCTGCTGTGGTTTCGTTCCATTTCAAAGAGCTTGACGCTCGGCGTAACCTTGGCGCACTGCCACTCCAACATCTAATCCCAGAGCTTGAAGATTAATCATGGGGTTTGTCAACGGGACTGTAGTCCCAAACGATAGCAGGGGATTATGGGTAGTGTAGTGTCTTCGGCCATCCTAAACTGAATTTTTTTTCGGATAAAATATCGCATTAACAACACCACATCTGGCGTCACAGAGATCTTCTGTTACTGTCCTTTCTTCTTAGAGGAAGTACAGAAACACGTAACTCTGGATTTGTTTTAATTAGTGGTGCACGATAATTATCGGTCCAATATTAGGAATTATGACGATAAAAGTATTAATAGCCCCGATAATATACAATATATTTTTTGGGTAAAAAAAAAGAAAAAAATACTGCGGTGTGGGTGGATTGGGATGAGGGGCGCTTGTTTTTCACTCGGCTCCTCCCGTTTTGCCAGTACTGTGGTATTAGTGGTTTAGGAAGAGGGGAGATTTTCACAAATCCAGCGCTCCCTAACTCATGCCTGGCTGTGACGTAAATGGTGTGCGGCCGTGAAGCCAGGACACAGGACAGTAAACAAACATGTCGTCGGTAGTATGGGACTATTTCAAAGTTTCAGAGTTAGATAGTTCGCTTGCTATTTGTATTAACAAATGCAAAGCAGAAGTTCCACGAGGAGGGAAAAAGGCAACGAGGTATAATACTTCCAACCTGATTAGTCACCTGAAACATCGCCATCGCTACGATGGTGTGTTAAAAGCGTACGAAGACGCCTGCGCTGCTAAACTAGCGGCGAATCCAAAGCCAGCTGCAAAGGCACCGGGGCTTTTACCTATCGACGAGGCTTTTGAAAAAGGCACTTTATTTGGGAAAATAAATATGGTCAATTTGAAGAGTCAAAACTGTTATTGGCTTTGTTTTGTTCATAGTAGTAATGCTCATGTCATTTGCTCACTACTAGTCTTTTTTTTACCACCAGGTGTGCAAAAACTACAGGTACATTTAATATATATATATTATATTATTATCGGTTATCGGTATCGGTCTTGAGAAGCAGGAAGTTAACGGTATCGGTTTCAAAAAACCAATATCGTGCATCCCTAGTTTTAATGTTTGAGGTGCAATAAACGACACAGCAGCTTTTTGGCATGTTAAAACTATTATGTTCTGCCTCGCTCATGAGAGTTGGCGGAATTACAGCCTCGCCTACTGATTTCAAATGTGTGCTCTAAAATGATATTTATAAATGACTATTATAATTATAAGCAAGACAATAAATGGCAAATATATGTAGAAAATAAACGTATTTAAGATACGTTCATAACGAGCGTAACGTGGGACAAAATACGTTTCTAGCTGAACGTAATTGAGAATGCAGTTTAGTTCTGTGGGAACGTCATTTTTAGGAGACAGGGTTGGAATAAACACCTCTAAAATAGTTTCTGAGAAAAACAGCAACATCCTGCATCAGAGCATAATGTGATCACCCTGACATAAGAAGCACTTTTCTCTAAGACTCCTAAATAATTTCCTTTCTTTACATTTAGGGAAATATAATGTAGTCTTTGTTAGAAAAATATCACTCGTCACCGGCTTGATCTTCAATATCAGGATACATGTATTTATTATCCTTGCAAGAATGGAAGTAGTCATCACACACACACACACACACACACACACACACACACACACACACACACACACACACACACACACACACACACACACACACACACACACACACACACACACACACACACACACACACACACACACACACACACACACACACACACACACACACACACACACACACACACACACACACACACACACACACACACACACACACACACACACACACACACACACACACACACACACACACACACACACACACACACACACAGACAGAGCTGCATGGGACAAATAGTTTCCCAGAATAGTGTCCTTGACATGCTTATATACAAGACAGGGTGTTACAATCACAAGATGCAGAATACCGGTTCAAAGCAGTATTCAGTTCAGATTAGCTAAGGCCTGCGTAAGCAATACACTTGACAGTCATGTCTATCTCCATAGAGGCTGAATCATCATGTTAATCGTTGTCACATAGCTATCATATGCCTAAAACAGTGAGTCCTGACGCTCTTCTAGGTAATCATACATCAGGGGGGTATACTGCGAAGCAGGATTTTCGCTTAGCCGGCTAAATTCAGGGAAAACTCCGGCTTTCCGGTCATCCGAAGCTGGTTCTCTTTTTAGCAAGCTAGATCTCCATGGTAATATATGCTAAGCAGCTAACCTGGTTGGGACCAGGTTAGGTTGCAGGCTAAGAGCTCAACTCAGTGAAAACACCGCCTGCTGACCAATCAGAGCTCAGTGTGCGGAGTTTAAAGCGATCAAGTCATATTACAGGAGAAAGGAAATACAGAAAAACTGCCGTCGCAGGAAAGACGGCCGGCAAAAATCACCGACTGTGTGAACGTGAACATTAATAGAATATCACCTCCCATCTGCAGAGCAATCTGACTATTATAACATTAGCGTTAAGAAAGCTTACTTAAATATCGGCCACAACATAAGTAACCGGATCAGAGTACATTAAGTACAGTCCGCGGCATATCACTTCATAATGTATCATATATCTCCTTATCTGAGTCAGCTGAGCCGTATCTGGCCGTGCAACACTCACAGTGTCACATACTGTATGCAGAAGTATTATTTTAAGCAACACATTAAGTTGACGAAACACTCGAGACAAATGTAATTGAAGTCAGATCGTGTTTTAGACGGGGCAGTGATATCATAAACCTGTTAATGTACGCATTCAAACACTTTTTCTTTTTCCAGCTGTATTCACCTTGCAGGTGCAGCTATGTGGCTTTTATCCTGGATAAAGTGTTTGGAGTCATGGATGTTTAAAGTTTAACTTCTTCATTTTTGACTAGTATTAAAGTTCACTTTTCATTCAGGAAGTATGACGCTGCGCTGTCAGTGCGCTTCTCCATGTTTGTGATTGGTCGAATGCTCCAAATACCACCCCTTTCATGTGAACGCGCACCTAACTAGATAGGACACGGCTGGCTTGAGCGATCCACTTGATAACCAGCGTCGTAGTACAGTTTAGCGAGAGCGCGTATGTTTTGGATTAGGCCAACCGGCTAACTCAAACATATCCAGGTTAGGTTGAACCAGGTTCGTAGCATAGGCCCCTGGTTACGTACAAAGCTATGCAGGGCCTTTGTTATCATGTGCTACTCTGATATTGGAAGGGCACATTCAGTATTTTCCCAACAGTCTTCTTCACAAAATAAACATGTTCTATATTTTCCTTTCAATCACAGAGATGGTCACTTAGGTCTCCTTGTTGTTCGGGCACTCTCACTGTCCAATGAGAAATCTAACCATAATAAGAACCCACATTAACCTCTTCTTAAATTGGCCAATCTAAGCTTCGTCGAGCCTGAAATTGTCGTGATTAAAAGTAAAACCTCAATCATGGCAATGCATAATTAATTCTCCTTGCATGTTAATTCTATTATGGACAGACAAGAATGATTTTAATCAATTATTTTCATAAAATGGATTTAAGAACAGTGACTCATGACCATCTCAAGGCACTAGGCTTTCAAGCTATTAATTCTTTAGTTCATTGTACACAATATATCTGAGCCTAGGTAATGCCTGTCATCATGGATATTTTGGCTAAGAGCCCATCATCGCTCTGACCATCAAAAGGTTCACTGATACCTTTTTTTAAGGTACTGTACTTCACCATTTCCACATTTTATTCTGTCTTTTCCTGCCTGTCTCCTGGATTTTTCATAACATATTTTTATCTTATGCTTTTAACTTCATTTTCAGGTCTCGCTTCATATTTACAGAAAACGTTAAAGCAGACCTATAATGCTAATTTGTTGGTTCATACATGTATGTTGTACCTCTACTGGGACATGCCTCCATGATTTAATGTTCAAAAAGGTATTTATTGTTCTCATACTGCCTGTGCTGCTGCACCTCTTTTCACCCTCTGTCTGAAACCAGAGCCCTAGTTCGATGGCTCTGCTGTGATTCGTCAGCTGCTTTGAGATGTACCGCCCTCTAGCCAATCACGTACAATGTGTTGGAGCGCTAGCCAATAGAAGCGTCAGTGTTACATTCAGATTGCAGGAGTAAACAAAGGATCACAATTGAGGCGTTTAAGGCAGTGGGAAACTATAGGTTACTTACGTAACCCCAGAACTCAGAGTAACATGAAGTGAGATGTCTCACTATGGGATGCGCCTCATCGCGGAGCAAACAGAAGCATCAATCTCATTACGCCAATCCTGATTGGCTGGTGATCTTGATGTCAGCGTCAGGGAAATCACCCCCTATAAGTAGCTTGCGCCACAACGCATGCGTCATTCAAAATAAGCACCTCTTCTCGCTTCACCATAGCAAGGAGGGCCGTCTGGTGAGACATCTCACTTCATGTTACTCTGAAACTGGGGTTACGTAAGTAACATATAGTTCTCATTCATAACACTCCGTTCGATGTCTCACTATGGGATATTGTAGCTCCCGTATTGCCAGACGAGCTTATCTCGAAAATCACCGATCAACCAGAATTGAACAGGTAGAGTCCCGACTCAACAAGGTGCCAAGCACTGCTCGGGCCACGCTTGGAGCAGAGACGTCTAGCCTGTAAAAGCAGACAAAAGTGAGCGGCGAGGACCAGCTCGCCGCTGCACAGATGTCTTGGATGGAAACACCCTTGAACAAAGCCCAGGATGTAGCCAGGCCTCGAGTCGAGTGAGCCCGCAGACCCGAAGGTGCTTGCAAATTCTGACTCGTATAGACCAAAGCAATTGCCTCCACCATCCAGTGGGAGAGCCGTTGCTTAGTAACAGGCTTGCCCTTGTGAGGGTTAGCCCAGGACACGAAGAGTTGGTCATTAAGACGAAGCTCTTTTGATCTGTCCATATATGTGTGTAAAGCCCGGACTGGACACAACAGATCCTGCTGCTGCTCCCCGGAGGAAACCAGGGGCGGAGGAAATGCCTCAATGTCAATTGGGGTACACGAACCAACCACCTTTGGTGTAAAGGCAGGGTTGGGTTTCAACAACACTCTCGTTTGCCCTGGGGCGAACTGAGTGCATGAGGGATGTGCAGACAGTGCATGAATATCACTGACCCGTTTAGCGGATGCCAGGGCCAGTAACAGCACTGTCTTGAGTGACAGATGTTTCATGTCAGCTCCTTCCAGGGGTTCAAATGGGGACATTCTGAGCCCATTTAAAACCACTGCCAAGTCCCATAAGGGCACCAGCGACCTGGAGACAGGGAGGAGCCTGCGCGCTCCCTTCATAAAACGGCAAACCAAAGGATGTTGGCTAGCCGTCTTACATTGAAAAGAGATGTGCCCTTCTTGAAGGCACCACTCCTCAAACACCCTCCACTTACAGTCATAGAGAGACCTGGTGGAGGAAGCTCTCGCACTCTGAATAGTGTTTATCACCTTCTGAGGGAGTCCCACTGTAGTCAGATTGTACCACTCACGGGTCAGGCCCATAGTGCCCCGCGCTCTGGGCGTGGGTGAAGGATCGCCCCCCCCCCCCCCCCCCGCCTGAGACAATCTGTCCCTGCGTAGTGGGGGCTGCCATGGCTGCCCGCACAACAGCTGATATATCTCTGCCAGCCCGTACGTTGCGGGCTAGGGCGGAAACATCAGAGTACGTGTGTGGCGTTGCTCTTTCACTCTGGCCAGAGTTGTGGGTAACAGAGCCAGGGGTGGGAACGTGTACAGAAGACCCGGAGGTCAATCGTGTACGAGTGCGTCCCCGCCTAACAGTGCGTTTAAATCGTGCATTAAAGAGAACAGCTGTCATTGAGCTTTTTTCTTTATGCAAACAGATTTAACGCGGCTCCGCCGTAACGCACCCACAGCGGACTCACGATCCTTGGATGTGGAGTCCAGTCTGCATAGAGTGGTGCACCTCTGGACAGTAGTTCTGTCCCGAGGTGCATCACTCCCGGTACTTGTGTCGCTCTCAGAGAGAGGAGACGTCTGCCGCTCCAAGGGATCAGTTTGTGTGCCAGTGTGTGTGACTGGAGACAACGCAACCTCTCTTGGCGGTTCATACACGATATCGTGTTGTCTGTCCTCACGAGGACATGGTGTCCTCTGAGAGAAGGCAGGAAGCGTTTTAGGGTGGGGAACACCGCTAAAAGCTCCGGGTAATTTACGTGCGCCCGCTGGAGGTCTCTGCTCACCGGGCGACCTTCGTAAATACCCTATCAGCCTGTCTGACATGCGTCCGTGGTGACCACCTTCCGTGAAAGGACAGCACCCGTAGGCGCGTCCCGCACTAGAAAAGTCGGGTGTAGTGCCACTACGCATTACATAATAATCAATACTCTCCGCACGCCGTGGCGCACGGGGTTTCGTTTTATTATGAGACCCATATTGAGCGGGTGCTTTACGAGGACATTTGTCCCCGTAATCTGACTCCGCTCGGTGGGCATTATAGATAAAACCCTTCTTTCTAGGAGAGAGAGAACCTCTCTCTCCAGAATATGGGTTGACTCTCTCTGGGCTTGTGAAAACAGATAAAGTATAACTGTTTTGAGACGCCCAGGCAGATGTCGTGAGTATCTCCTGCTGTATGCTCCTTAGAGCCAGCTGAGATGTCACGCTTACAGCTCCAGCCGGCACTGAGCATGCGCGTGACGGTGGTGCCTTCACAGACCCGTCAATAATCCGCCTTTTGAGAGATGCCGTAGCTGCTCTCAAAAGGGGAAGAATTGGCGGCTGTTTATTGGTTTTATTGATTTTCTTTTCATTTTTTTGAGCTGCGCGCTAGGCCTGAATGCGTCAGCGGCAAATGTTTTATGACAGAGGAATCAATCAACATGTGACATGTGTTTGTGCGGACTTGAGGATGGTGTTTAGGCATCTCTCGAGGCTTCTTCTTCCTCGACTGCTGGCCGAAATTCTGGGTTGGCTGAGTCTGAGCTGCAGCCGGAACCGGAGATGTTCTCTGCGAACTTGCCCTTGTCTCCAGCCTGGGCTGGGGTCTCGGGGTGGGCAGCGACCTCTGCTTGACCGGTGCTTTAAACCGGGCAGAGTTCGCTTGGGTGAAGGACTGCTGCTGCGAGGGCAGCGGCTGGACCCTTCGAGGGAGGCAGAGGTGGAGTGCCTCGTCCTCCTTCTTCTTCGTCTCACACCTCCTTTGCATGGAGGCGAGAGCGGAGCCGAAAATTCCCTCGGGAACGATGGGCATATCCAGCACATCTTCTCTTTCTCGGTCAGGGAGGTTGGTGAGGTTGAGCCATCTCGCTCTTTCCTGCACCACCATGATCCCCATTACTTTGCCCGTGGCCTGGACGGCACAGCGCTGGACACGGAGGCAAATGTCCGTGACCGCTGCCATCTGGTCCAGAGTGGCTGCTCCCGGGCTACCCGACAGGTCCTCGCAGAGCTCCGCTTGGTAGGCGGTTAGCAGCGAGGACACGTTCAGGGCCCTGGCGGACAGCGCTGCAGCTTTATAGGACTTTTCAGTCATTGTGGACTGAAAGCGGTCCGCCTTTGCTGGCAGCGTGGGGTTCCTGCTCGGTGAGGGGGGCCAGCGGTTCCATGGGCGGTATGCGGAGCAGGCCGAGCCTCTCCATTCCATCGCAGTCCAGGGAGGAGGCACCCTGGATTGGGACCTTGTTGCTGAAGGGCCGGTCTCTCCACGAGACCGACACTTCATCCAACATTTCTGGAAAAACTGGGAGGAGTTGCCTCCCTTTGCCCGCTGTTTGGGGAAGATGCTTCCCCTCGTAGCGGGACCTGGAGGTCTCCTTGGCCATTTCAGGCCACGGAACATTGAGTCTGACCGCAGCGCGTTTGCACACGGCCTGCAGGTCCATGCTCAGACCGGGCGAAGCTGGTGTGCTGTCGCCCGGGAGAGCAGCCCTCGCTCCAGGCTTTGCAGCCTGGGCCGATGACATGAAGGTGTCCTCTTCTTGTTCATCTGACTCGGACAGGAGGAACGCCAGGGCGTCCTCCTCATCGTCCTCCTCATAATCCAACTCGAGGACATCCTCCGCGGGTGAGACCATGGTGAGGTCTAACCGGGAGCCCCAGCTTGGTGAAGCGCGGGAATCCTTTCCCGCGTGTCTTGTCGTCACCGGGTCCCGGCCTGCCAGGGCGCGGGATTCCGGTTCTGAGGCCATCGCTGATAATGAGCCCCAGACCGACACGGAGAGGGGTTCACTCTCTGTGGCGGACGCCCCCCGTGTCTTGACTGCCGGTCGGCGGGTCCATGGACATGGGGGGGTCCTGTTCCAACAGGCTAGCTTGTCTCGCTAGCCGTCGGCGGAGGCTCTTGACTGTGAAGCGGACACAATATCCGCATGAGCCGGGGTTGTCGATAGCGCCGCAGAGTCGAGCCACCGAGTCCCTGACTCCTCTGGTGTGAGGGAGAGGGGCATCCATCTTTGTCACCTCGTGGCGTGGAGAGGGCCCGCTCTCGACAGGTGGGACGGGAAAAAAGGTATTACCATCTTGTCCTTAATCCGGAGAAAAAAGGACGGTGTGGGTCTTTTAATCCTTTTCCCCTCCGTGAGGAGGAGAAAAGAAAAACCTCCTCGCTACCGTGGTGTCGGTAGAGAGGGAGCGAGCTAGCAACAGGTGTGCTGCTAGCTTGAAAAAATCGGACCTATCTTACTTTCTCGTAGAGACACAAACCTACAAAACACACTAAAGGAAAGGAAAAAATCACAATAGAGCCCCTTTAAAAGCACTTTGGCTGTAGCATTTTCATTACATTAAGAGGTGAGCAGTCACTTTTGAGACCAACATAACAATTTTCAACGATGAAGAATGTGTACATGCATTCGTATACACTGGGGGTTCTGTCAGTCTGACACTGTTGGTTTCCTATAATGCAAAACTGAGACAACTGCATCTGTCCCCATCACATTATGCAGTGTCTTTGCCTCATGTCTCTCTGTTTCCGCTCTTCGGTCTGAAAGCCTCTGGTATACACAAACATTTCTGACATTTGAAACACAGTTGAAAAATAATAAGTTGTTCAGGACCTTTGCTTTTGCTGATCTTAGATAAATACATCAAACATTACATAAACAAGTGAAAGAAGTCCAGAAAAAGGTCTATTCACAGCATGTTACAAAAGTTGAAGATGTATTTATTTGCTGTTTAAGACCATCCGTTCTTCTCTTGCCCACTTATTTTGAAAAAAAAAATCACTTATATTCATGAGCATATTTTCAATTTATTGTCTACAGATCACATTGTTTGCCTCGCTCCTTTCAGCAGTGCGTCACATCAATGAACCACTCTGTTAGAGTCAGAGAAAGACACTGGTTAGGTCCAAATCAGTGGTGTTATGCCTCCTGTTGGGATTTAAAATAAAGAATGACATCCAGGCTTACCGTAGTATGGTGGGGGATCAAAGGATCGATGGAAAATGTGAGGACTATTTCATCTACAGGACACTTTTACTGATCTACAATATGTTGATCAAGACTTTAATTGTCTATCATATAGGCTTTGTAACAAATTGCTTTTTCCCACACACACATGAAAAAATATGTCCACAAACAGAGAGAGATCTGGACCATGGAAATAACCAGCCTGTCCTCCTACAAAAACACCAAATAGGTCGATTGTTTAAGCACCTTAGATTACGACCCATAGCCACGTTTTAAAGTGTGGCACCTCTAGTGGTCGTGTAAGAAACAACATGCTCCTGTTTATTCACAAATAACCCTCTCTGGAAAATCCTAAATTGTAGAATAGTTTGGCCCTTAAAATGCTTTTTGATTAGATTTCTAGTGAGAAGTGTATATTGTAATTTTAGAATCCACGTCCAGTGGATGTGTAGGATCTATAGTTTGATAGATATTACGAAGATGATCTGAGGTCTCGCCAGGATAACGTGTATATGCGGCAGCTTCCATGTAAAGTTAGCGTGGGTGAAAACAGTTTTTCCGGTCTCGAAGTTTTCATAATAAAACCGGATATATTCTCCTCACTGTCAAATGATTACACAGTGATATCTGCATTACTCATCCACTAAAAAACATCAGTTTATCCTTGTTAATTACACAATATTGATTGGTTTAAATTGTGTACAATGCTTTTGTATTTTAAACCTTCAATTCAGAGAAACAAATAGTTTTTTAGGAGTTTAGAGTCAAGCCGACTCCGGAGGTGGCGGTATGGATCTTAAAGTTGTTTGCAATCCGCCAAAAAACCGAGAGAAGAAGAAGAAGCCGACTCCGAGGTTGCGTTCCGATGATCCAAAAATCAGCTCCTAAGTTCTAACCCTATCTCCTATTCCTTGACCTCTGAGTGAAACGTCACGGGGTTAAGGGATAGTGGATAGGAGAATTCAAAAGGACTTAGGAGAAGAGACTGCGGTACTTTAGAGAATCCGAATGCACTTTCACTATCCGACGTGTTTATGATACGCCAGCGGACGTCATGAATGTGCGTCTGCTGCTGCTGTGGGGAAACTATGGAAACTACAGTTTTCTATACAGCGGACTACAACATGGATGTTTAATAAGAACGACGGACTCATCTAGAGACTCTGCACCGTGCTCTGATGCTGTTGTTTTATGCTTTATGAACGTGGACAACAGAGAAACATATTCTTCATGACCAAAGTTGGAATTGAAATAAAAAATAAAGTGAAACTTATGTTCGTCACCCTCTCCCTCCGGTCCACATTAATACAAATGATCCCAATACGTATGATTGTATGAACTATGAAAATATCTTAAAATCAATACAAATGTATTTATTATAAACGTTAGTCCTTAACATCTATCACTGTGTATATCACCATTCAAACATCTTTTAAAAGTTGAACAAACCCCACACAGCTCAGTAAACACTGTGAAATGTTGACTGTATTTGATCATTTCAGTAAAAACTAACGTTCATATTTCTCTTTTTGATTATAATACTGATGAAGGTGTGGGACATTCCAAATGTTCCAAAAGTGAGCACTCCACGAATGGACAACAGTTTGCCAGGATCGAATAAAACATTGTCAACATATTATTTTGTGCCACAAGAAGCAGAATGTTTTAACAGTATGTAGTTTGAATATATTTGTTGTTTACCTTTATCAGACCTCTCAGGCACCCACAACCAGCGTCTGATCGGGTAAGACTAATTAAAAATGTAATTATACCATGTAAGTTTGAATTTGTGAACATGAAATCATGCAACAAGTCCTCCAACTCATACGACCAAATGGGTCGATTGTTTAAGCCCTTATTACGACCAAATATGTCGTTTGTTCAAGCGCTTAATACGACCTATAATTACGTTTGAAAATTGTCGGCCTCGAGTGCTCCCGTTGAATGCAAACTTTACAGAGAGTTGTTTATTCACAAATAACCCTCTCTGTAAAATCCTAAATTGTAGGATAGTTTGGCCATTAAAACGCTTTATGATTAGATTTCTAGCGAGAAGTATATATTGTACTTTTAGAATCCACGTCCAGTCGATATGTAGGATCTATAGTTTGATAGATATTACGAAGATGATTTGAGATTTCGTCAGGAGAACGTGAATATGCGGCAAGCTTCCATGTAAAGTTACGGGTTGAAAACAGTATTTCCGGTCTCGCCGTTTTCATAATAAAACCAATGATCAAATGATTTAACAGTGATATCTGCACTACTCATCCACTAAAAAAACATCAGTTTATCCTAGTTAATTATACGACATTAATTGGTTTAAATTGTGTACAATGCTTTTGTGTTTTTCCCATAGGTTTTTCTCTTTCGATTCTGAGAGACACATTTCTTTTTTCAGAGGTTTTGATAGGCTAAAATCATGCCGCAATGCACGTCGGGATATGGTGTTTATGTGATATGAAATCGGAAAACATTAAAAAAAAAAAAAAAAAAAACTTTATTCCGAGTGTTCTTGCTTTTCTCTTTGAAAGTCATCACATAACGGCATTGTAATACACGGTTCGGCTGCATTAAATATTACATATCTGCCCTAGATATGTATTTATAGAGCCCTGATCAGAAGACCTTTTGACAAACTGGAAGAGATGCCGCCAAAACTGAATACGTGACGTGGACCATAAATATATCAACAATTAAACAACATCTTCCATTTCTTTTCACACAATACGTCTCCTTGCAGTATCAACACTAATTCGGCTGACTTTTATATTTAATCCAATTAGTAGATAGTCTGTATTTACACCATAACGGTGCACAGCTGATAGAAAGGGACTTTTTTGTAGTTTTTAAAGATATTACTGATTTTCTGAACTACCTTTCCAACTCCTCATGCAGTTGACTGTTACAGGTCTATACAGGTTCATGGTACAATGCATAAGCTTCACATCGAGAGACTGATACTGTATTTTCCTTTACCGTTCTGTTTTAAACTCACAATAAAGTGAATAGTCATATTATGTACGATATTATTATGTTTTATTAACTAGACCACTGGTCTAAACCGCACCTCCTAGTGGTTAAAGCACGTTATTGAATGTAGTTGTTGAATAAGTTATATTTATTTAGTTATTGATGAAAACATTTAAATATTAAGAGTAGCCTACATACAAAATAGGGGTCAATGATAGAAATATAGAATGGAAAATATCTAGAAGATACTGTAGTGATCTCTACAATAAAACAGTTTAGTGCAGGACGTCCAAAGATATTAACAGGAGGATGTGCAAAACAGACAAACTGATAAGGCTGAATTTTACTCAGGTGTAACTAAAGTCTGATTTAAGGGTTGTTTATATTTCACATCATTAATCAGAATCTGCAAAGTAACAAAAATAAATGTAGTAGAGTAAAAATACCAGGTTAACCTCTGAATTGTAGTGGAGTAGAACAAAGTAGTACATGCTGCTGTAACAAAAACATTTCCCAACTTGGGATCAATAAAGTATCTTAACTTAAGATGATCGATGGCTACTGCCATATTTGCTAAATGTGCATCTGAACCTTGACAAGTGCATGTTTCAGGCTTATCAATTAACAACAGGAGGGGTCACAGACATAAGACCAGCTGTCATGTGGTATTAATGCTGCCCATTATGGACACATGCAATTTTCACCCATGTATTAATTATATGTTTTAAATTTGATAACACCAATGTGTTTCGTGTCCCCTAAACCTCCAGGGATGTATACAGTTTAATACTGGCAACTTCTAATTGTGGGAAATACGAAAACGTCTTTTAAAACTACATTTCCCAGTAGAGACGTGCCATAGAGTGTTTGTAAAGCAAGGCGGATGTTGTAGTCCCAAACGATAGCTGGGGATTCTGGGTAGTGTAGTGTCTTCGGAAACTCTGTAGTGTCTAAACTCCGAAAAAACAATTTGTTTCTCCGAATCGAAGGTTAAAAACACAAAAGCATTGTACACAATTTAAACCAATCAATATTGTGTAATTAACAAGGATAAACTGATGTTTTTTAGTGGATGAGTAATGGAGATATCATTGTGTAATCATTTGACAGTGTGGGGAATACTTCCGGTTTTATTATGAACACTTCGAGACCGGAAATACTGTTTTCACCCACACTAACTTTACATGGAAGTTGCCCCATATACAGTACACGTTCTCCTGGCGAGACCTCAAATCATCTTCGTATATCTATCAAACTGTAGATCCTACACATCCACTGGACGTGGATTATAAAAGTACAATATACACTTCTCGCTAGAAATCTAATAAAAAAGCATTTTAATGGCCAAACTATTCCACAATTTAGGATTTTCCAGACAGGGTTATTTATGAATAAACGACCCTCCGGAGCGTTTGCAATCGACAGGAGCATGTTGTTTCTTACACGACCACTAGAGGGGCTACACTTTAAAACGTGTCTCTGGGTCGTATTTAGCTGCTGAACAATCGACCTATATGGTCGTTTTTTGTAGGAGGACAGGCTGAAATCATGAGATGTCAGTTAAGTTCACTGATGATGAGGGACAAACTGAGGATGGAGTGGACACTGGTGGTCCCAATCGTGAGTTCCTGACCCTCCTTATGGAATGCCTGAGAATGCGAAGAAAACATCACGTCAGCAACTGTTTGTGCCCCATGGCGGTGTGACTTTCCCAGCCGCTCACTGTCTCAAAATCTGATTCTAAATGTATAATGTTCTCTATAAAGATATAACTAATACACAATTATGAATGTATAATATAATACACATGTTTTGTGTATTTAATCATGCATTGGTCTACAATTTAATGATGGCTTCTACATATTTCACAAACAGACAATGAAAAAAGGTGTCCTTCATGCTGATAACTAGTGTCTGCATCTGCCAATTAGTATTCTAAACAGAGTAGTGTGTTGAATCCTTATTTCTTGCATTTGAAACAGATACAATAAAAAAAGGGAACTTACTGTTGTGTTCAATTTCTGCCAAAAACTGTACATGTTTGCCGCAGGAGCCACAGAACACTTGAACTGTCCCCAAATGTTGACCACAGAAAGGACACAACATGACAGCCTGAAAAGACATACATTGATGTAGTAAATCCACTTAATCAAGTCAATCAAAAACACATAGTCTAAATAGTGGTTAGCTAAATAAATAGAAAGATACATCATGTTTACCGTTGAATCTGTGTTTTGTCTCCCTCTCTCCTTGAATGTCTTCTCTATATTTGTTCTTGAGCATGTCTAATGCACACTACTCTCCTGTCATTACTTTGTCCCTCTTCACATGTTGCCACTTCTCTTTCTCTCTCAATTCAATTCAATAGCTGTATTAGCATGACCATAGTTACAGGCAATTGCTCAAGCTCTGTATAGTTGCAACATCTATTGTTCTCATTCATAACACTCCGTTCGATGTCTCACTATGGGATGCGCCTCATCGCGGAGCAAACAGAAGCATCAATCTCATTACGCCAATCCTGATTGGCCGGTGATTCTTGACGTCAACGTCAGGGGAAATCACCCCCTATAAGTAGCCTGCGCCACGACGCATGCGTCATTCAAACACCTCTTCTCGCTTCAGAGCACATCTCTACAGTAGCCAGGCTAGCTTAACAGTCCACAGACTGAACCCAAAGCTAATTTTCGGTCGACGGGCGTTAGCCGGCTACCCGATTCTCTCACAGAAGAGCATTATAGTCAACCTCGCCGTTCTTCCTCTGGAGTAAGGTAAGGTTTTGACTTCAAGTTAGCAACACACCAGTTGCTAACTTGTGTTTTTTTCCCTCACTACCGACACCACGGTAGCGAGGACACTTTTTTCTTCTCTCTTCCACGGAGGAGAAAAGGATTACAGGAATATTACCATACCAGGTAATATCCTTGAGAGAAAAAGACCCATGCTGTCCTTTTTTCCCCCGGATTAAAGACAGATCGGTAAACATTTTTTTCTCGAACGTACCTGTCATGAGCGGACCCTCTCCACGCCTCACGGCGAACGAGATGGATGCCTCTCCCCCTCACACCAGAGGAGTCAGGAACTCGGAGGCTCGGCGCTGCGGTTGCGGGTTGAAAGTGTCAGGCACAGACTCACACCAGATGTGTTCGTCCTGCCTCGGGCTGGAACACGCCAACCCCGATCGACAACCCCGGCTCGTGCGGACATTGTGCCCGCCTCACCGCGAAGAGCCTCCACCGAAGGTTAGCGCAACAAGTTAACCTGTCGGGACGGGACCCCCTCATGTCCACTGATCCGCCGACCGGCAATCAAGACACGGGGACGTCTGCCGCAGAGATGGAGCCCCTCACTGCGGTCTGGGGCTCACCGACAGCGGCACCCGCAGAACCGGAATCCCGCGCCATATCAGGCCGAGATCCGGTGGCGGCAAGAAACGCGGGAACGGGGCCCCACGCTATACCAAGCTGGGGCTCCCGACTGGACCTCACCATGGTTTCACCCGCGGAAGATGTCCTGGAGTTAGACTACATGGAGGACGAAGAGTACACCTCTGAGTTCCTCCTGTCTGACTCGGATGAGCAAGAAGACGACGTCTTCGTGTCACCAGCTCAGGCTGCAAAGCCGGGAGCGATGGCTGCTCTCTCGGCGATAGCACACCAGCTTCGCCCTGTCTCAGTATGGACCTACAAGCTGTGTGTCAGCGCGCTGCGGCCAGACTAGACAAGTTGGCCGAGAAAATCTCCGGTTCCGGCTGCAGCTCAGGCTCAGCCAACCCAGAATTTCGGCCAGCAGTCGAGGAAGAAGAAGCGAGCGGCGTGACAGCCCCTCCTTCTCCCCTCCGTGAATGTGTTCCAGCCGCCTCGAGAGATGCCTAAACGCCATCCTCAAGTCCGCACAAACACATGTCACACGTTGGTTGATTCCTCTGTCATTAAACATTTGCCGCTGACGCATCCAGGCCGAGGGCCGAGGGCGCAGCTCAAAAAAATGAATAGAAAATCAATAAAACCAATTTTCTCCCCTTTTGAGAGCAGCAACGGCATCTCTCAAAAGGCGGATTATTGACGGGTCTGTGAAGGCACCACCGCCACACGCAGTGCCGGCTGGAGCTGTAAGCGTGACATCTCAGCTGGCTCTAAGGAGCATACAGCAGGAGATACTCACGACACCCAAGCTGCCTCGAACTCTGCTCGGTTTAAAACACCGAAGACGCAGAGGTCGCAGCCCATCCCTCGTCCCCAGCCCAGGCTGGAGACGAGGGCAAGTTGGTCGAGAAAATCTCCGGTTTCGGCTGCAGCTCAGGCTCAGCCAACCCAGAATTTCGGCCAGCAGTCGAGGAAGAAGAAGCGAGCGGCGTGACAGCCCCTCCTTCTCCCCTCCGTGAATGTGTTCCCGTCGCCTCGAGAGATGCCTCAACGTCATCCTCAAGTCCGCATAAAACACATGTCACATCTTTCTGTCTGAATAAACCATTTTCCGCTGACGCATCCAGGCTCCGGCCAAGGGCACAGCTCAAAAAAATGAAAAGAAAGACAATAAACAGTCCGTTAACCATAAATCCCCTTCTGAGAGCAGCTACGGCCTCTCTTAAAAGGCGGATAATAAACGGGTCTGTGAAGGCACCACCGCCACGCGCATGCGCAGTGCCGGTTGGGGCTTTAAGGGCACTACCGCCACGTGCGTACGCAGTGCCGGCTAGAGCTGTAAAGAACGGCCCGTCAATCCTTCCCCTTTCAAGAGCAGCTACGGCATCTCTCAAAGGACGGATTATTGACGGGTCCGTGAAGCCACCGCCACACACATGCGCAGTGCCGGCCGGGGCTTTAAGGGCACCACCGGCACGCGCAGGCGCAGTGCCGACTGGAGCCGTGAGGGCACCACCGGCACACACATGCGCAGTACCGGCTGGAGCTGTAAAGGCACCTCCGTCACGCACATGCGCAGTGCCGGTCGGAGCCATAAGAGTGACATCCCAGCTGGTTCTAAGGAGCATACAGCAGGAGATACTCACGATGTCTGCCTGGGCTTCTCAAAACAGTTATAATTTATCTGTTTTCACAAACCCAGAGAGAGTCAACCCACATTCTGGAGAGAAAGGTTCTCTCTCTCCTAGAAAGAAGGGTTTTATCTATAAAGCCCACCGAGCGGAGTCAGATTACGGAGGAGAATGTCCTCGTAAAGCACCCACTCAACATGGGCCTCATAATAAAACTAAACCCCGAACGACGCGGCTTACGGAGAGTTTTGGTGATTATGAAATGCGTAGTGGCACTACACCCGACTTTTACAGTGCGGGACGCGCCTACGGGTGCAGTCCTTTCACGGAAGGTGGTCACCACGGACGCAGGTCAGACGGGCTGACAGGGGACTTACGAGGGTCGCCCAGTGAGAGGTCTCTAGAACAGAGACTTCCAGCGGGCACGCGTAAAAATGCTTCCTGCCTTCTCTCAGAGGACTTCATGTCCCCGTGAGGATAGACAACACGATATCGTGTATGAACCGCCAGGGGAGTTTGCGTTGTCTCCAGTCACACACACTGGCACACAAACTGATCCCTTGGAGAGGCAGACGTCTCCTCTCTCTGAGAACGACACAAGTACCGGGTGTTATGCACCTAGGGACAGAACTACTGTCCAGAGGTGCACCACTCTATGCAGACTGGACTCCACATCCAAGGATCGAGAGTCCGCTGTGGGTGCGTTACGGCGGAGCCGCGTTAAGTCTGTTCGCAAGGGGAGAAAATGCTCAATGACAGCTGTTCTCTTTAATGCACGATTTAAACGCACCGTTAGGCGGGGACGCACTCGTACACGATTGACCTCCGGGTCCTCTGTACACGTTCCCACCCCTGGTTCTGTTCCCCTTAACTCCGGCCAGAGTGAAAGAGCAACGCCACACACTTACTCTGATGTTTCCGCCCTAGCCCGTAATGTACGGGCTGGCGGAGATATATCAGCTGTTGTGCGGGCAGCCATGGCAGCCCCCACCACGCAGGGACAGATTGTCTCAGGCGGGGGGGGCGATCCTTCACCCACGCCCAGAGCACGGGGCACTATGGGCCTGACCCGTGAGTGGTACAATCTGAATACAGTGGGACTCCCTCAGAAGGTGATAAACACTATTCAGAGTGCGAGAGCTTCCTCCACCAGGTCTCTTTACGACTGTAAGTGGAGGGTGTTTGAGGAGTGGTGCCTTCAAGAAGGGCACATCTCTTTTGAATGTCCTGTCGGGGTGATTTTATCATTTCTACAGGACTTGATCGATAAACACAGAGCTTTTTCCACGATCAAGGTGTACCTGGCTGCTATTGCTGCATGCCATGTGGGCTTTGAGGGTAAGACGGCTAGCCAACATCCTTTGGTTTGCCGTTTTATGAAGGGAGCGCGCAGGCTCCTCCCTGTCTCCAGGTCGCTGGTGCCCTGATGGGACCTGGCAGTGGTTTTAAATGGGCTCAAAATGACCCCATTTGAACCCCTGGAAGGAGCTGACATGAAACATCTGTCACTCAAGACAGTGCTGTTACTGGCCCTGGCATCCGCCAAGCGGGTCAGCGATATCCATGCACTGTCTGTATATCCCTCATGCACTCAGTTCGCCCCAGGGCAAACGAGAGTGTTGTTGAAACCCAACCCTGCCTTTACACCAAAGGTGGTTGGTTCGTGTACCCCGATTGACATTGAGGCATTTCCTCCGCAGCTGGTTTTCTCCGGGGAGCAGCAGCAGGATCTATTGTGTCCAGTCCGGGCTTTGCACACATATATGGACAGATCAAAAGAGCTTTGTCTTAATGACCAACTCTTCGTGTCCTGGGCTAAATCTCACAAGGGTAAGCCTGTTACTAAGCAACGACTATCCCACTGGATCGTGGAGGCGATTGCTTTGGCCTATACGAGTCAGAATCTGCAAGCACCTTTGGGTCTGCGGGCTCACTCGACTCGGGGCCTGGCTACGTCCTGGGCTTTGTTCAAGGGTGTTTCCATCCAGGATATCTGTGCGGCGGCAAGCTGGTCTTCGCCACTCACTTTTGTCCGCTTTTACAGGCTAGACGTCTCCGCTCCAAGCGTGGCCCGAGCAGTGCTGGGCACCTTGTTGAGTCGGGACTCCACCTGTTAAATTCTGGTTGATCGGTGATCTTCGAGATAAGCTCGTCTGGCAATACGGGAGCTACAATATCCCATAGTGAGACATCGAACGGAGTGTTATGAATGAGAACTATAGGTTACTTACGTAACCCCAGTCCTCAGAGTAACATGAAGTGAGATGTCTCACCAGACGGCCCTCCTTGCTATGGTGAAGCGAGAAGAGGTGCTTATTTTGAATGACGCATGCGTCGTGGCACAGGCTACTTATAGGGGGTGATTTCCCCTGACGTTGACGTCAAGAATCACCGGCCAATCAGGATTGGCGTAATGAGATTGATGCTTCTGTTTGCTCCGCGATGAGGCGCATCCCATAGTGAGACATCTCACTTCATGTTACTCTTAGCCCTGGGGTTACGTAAGTAACCTATAGTTATGCTGTGTTCGTTATTCTCGCGTCCAGGTAAGAGAAGCTTAAAAAGGAGACTAAATGGAGTCTCTGAGAAGGTTCAAAATTGGTACTTTAATTAATAAAAAGCGCGGTAATGTTACAAACAGGATATTGTTCAGTGAGGAGAGAAAGTCTGCAGCTTCCTCTCCCCGGTGCTGGCCGTGCAGAAGAGAGCTTACAAGCCTTCGTCCTTCCCGCTTGCTGGCTGTTCGCTCCTCCTCACTGTGAGCTGTAGTGACGTAGGGGACTTCCCCCCTCGTTCTCCTGTGTCCGATATCGCGTTAAACAGAGGATTTCGACATTTTACATTCATTGCTTACTTCCACATGCCTTTTCTCCTCCTTATCTCTTTCATAACTTTATATGTAATACATGTTAACGGCGTCAATAGCCACTTTAATGATACTAATGGACGGTAGTCCCGGATGTCGTCATGAAGGATTTTCAGAATAAAAGCTTGGTATTGAGAACTTCCGGGTTTTTCCAGAATAAAATAGCATTTAAACTGACGGTATGTTTAAGGTACATTATGCCATAAAACATTGATTTTAATTTCTAACACTATACACAAATACATATAAACAAACTGCTAAGAATTCAAATGTTTTTTTTACCGCGGTACTCTATGGCCCGTGTTATTTGGCTGCACTTGATTTGTCATCTCTTTTAACAATGTTCTTCCCTCACTTTATCTTCTCTTCACGTGAAGCTCTCCTCAGCTGGTGTAGTAGTTAGGCACGCTAACGCTAGCTATATAAATATGACGCTCTATAAAAACAAAACAAAACTTACCTTCTCCACTTAAATGAACTTTATTTCCTCCCGATTTTCATCACTCTTGTTCGTTATCTCTATGTCTGGTCATACATCAATCTGTTCCACGTAGCGCGCCCCCTAGAGGCCTGGAGCACTTCCGGAATGTTTTTTTTTTTAATGTGTTTTGGGATTTGTACGTGCTTTGGACTTTGCATATCGTGCAGGGTTTTTTTGTTGCGTTTGTTTGTGTGTTGTATTTAGTTTGCATACTTTCTGTAAATAAAGCGTTTTTCTGTTGTATTTGTTTTCAGGGTTTGTTTGTTTTTCATTTCATTATTTGCAGGTGTTTCCTGCTAATGTATGCGTTTTGGGCCGTTGTTCTGCATTTGCACATGCCGGCCACCGTAGTTTAGGGGATACGAAACACAGTGGTGTTATCAAATGTAAAACATATAATTAATAAATGGGTGAAATAATATACCCACATGACACCTAAGGTCAGAAGAGCTTTATTTAACAGCTGGTCTTATGTCTGTGACCCCTCCTGTTGTTCATTGATAAGCCTGAAACATGCACTTGTCAAGGTTCAGAGGCAAATTTTGCAAATATGGCAGTAGCCATCGATCATCTTAAAGGGATAGTGGAAATCCGCGAATTTTGGGTTTAACTTATGTATTTTTATTAAAAATAAGCATAATAAACCATTTTTTTTTATTTCATGCGCCTAGTTTCATTTTATTTTCAATTTTACTGCTCCCGACCACGCCCTCTCAATGAAACGAAATACTTCGGGAATCTTCGGGTGATGACGAAAACAAAGGAAGACGGGCACAAACATTGGACGAGGCACGAGTATTTTATTATGTTTTCTGGCTGATTTAATGCATCATTAGCCTGTACCATTGTGTACAACGCCATTTATTGCCTGTCGATTAGGCGACCGGAGGCCTCGTCATCCGATAATCCGGTACACAGTGTCGAATGTGTACACTACAGTCATCATATAGACATGATAGACTAACAGTACTGTGAGTACAGCCTACACTTGACAGGCAGCCTGGCTAGCCTAGGATTAGGACCATACTACGTCAAAAGACCGATTGGCTCTAGCTGTATATCATGCTAGTATACAATTCATTTAAATTTATTCATGTAATTAATGCCCATAAGGCTGTTACATATACAATAATAAATGTGACAAGATAATTTACGTGAACCTGACCCTGGTATGTTATGAAATGTACCCTACATGCAGTCATCCTCGGGCATAGCCATAGGCCTACAGTGCATGCATGCCAACTTTTGCAATATATAATATAGCGCCTAGCGTGAGCTATGCTTAGGGACCTACCAGTCAAGATTATTTGTGCGTAGGGGTGCATCATCTGGCGCCTGGTCCTGGTCATCCTCGCCATTGCCCATGCCGTGAACTAACTCCATCACCTCGGGCTCGAACAAATAAGGACGTAATGGTCCATCGTCTGGCTCAATATTCTCACCATCGTCGCTTACTGAACCGGATTCAGATTCAGTTCCTAAAACTACATTTTCGCAGGAAAGCCGAGAGGATGTTTCTGACTCGCTATCATCACTGGATACCTCGTACAATCCTTCTTCTTTGTCTGGTATATTTGCCCTTCCACGTTCATTCTGCATAGACGCCATGGTTTGTTATTGTTTCGTCTTCCTGAGTTTTCCTCACTTCCGGTTTGGCTGACTCGATCATTTCGTTTCTAAAAAAGTTCGGGGAAGCTGCAATAAAGTGCTTCTAACATGCGTAAGGCAATTATTATATTTTTTTAATCAGGTGTGATTGTTTTGGTACGTAATTATGCTTGTATATAAGTTAAAACGAAACTATTTGGGGTTCAATTTCCACTATCCCTTTAAGATAAGATAAGATATACTTTATTGATCCCAAGTTGGGAAATGTTTTTGTTACAGCAGTATACTACTTTGTTCTACTCCACTACAATTCAGAGGTTAACCTGGTATTTTTACTCCGCTACATGTATTTTAGTTACTTTGCAGATTCTGATTAATGATGTGAAATATAAACAACCCTTAAATCAGACTTTAGTTACACCTGACTCAAATTCAGGGAAGGTGATTGTCAAGTGCCAAAATAAACTATGCAATATATTGGACGATAAGTCCTTTGTCAGACTTCATATTTATCTGTGGATAACCCCAACATTTTTTTCTTATTAAAAAGAAGACCTTAACTTAAAGTATTCTTTAATGTTTAAATAAAGCCTAGTTGGTCTGTTTTGCGCATCCTCCTGTTAATATCTTTGGACGTCCTGCACTAAACTGTTTTATTGTAGAGATCACTACAGTATCTTTTCGATATTTTCTATTCTATATTTCTATCTACTTTACCCCAATTACCCCCAGGCTACTCTTAATATTTAAATGTTTTCATCAAATAAAACGTATTCAACAACAACATTCAATAACGTGCTTTAACCACTAGGCGGTGCGGGTTAAAAAACCAGTGGTGTAGTTAATAAAACATAATAATATCAAACATAATATGACTATTAACTTTATTGTGAAATTAAAACAGAACGGTAAAGGAAAATACAGTTTCAGTCTCTCGATTTGAAGCTTATGCATTGTACCATGAACCTGTATAGACCTGTAACAGTCAACTGCATGAGGAGTTGGAAAGGTAATGTCGAACTCGGACTTCATTTTAAGGACATTTCGGCCAGGGATTTAGAGCTATATTTGTTTAACCACCGGATTGCAAAACAGGAGAGTGTGTGCACCAGTCTGCCTTGATCTATGTATTCATGTCTGCGACACTCACAGTATCTGCTGCCCACAGCTGTTTTATAGAAGGAAAACCTCCTTCACTTCATGAAATCTCTGCAGCACCAGGAGGCAGCGGGAGGGTTAACTCAGCCTCTGAGAAGAGGAGCGCGCAGTGCCTTTCACGCCCCGCCTTTCACGCACCGCCTTTCACGCACCGCCTTCACTGTGTTTACCTTCAGAATCATTAGAAAGGCTAAGAGCGACCGCAGGCTGATGTGTTTTAAGTTAACCACACACACACACACACACACACACACACACACACACACACACACACACACACACACACACACACACACACACACACACACACACACACACACACACACACACACACACACACAATATTTAAACACAGACTTCTGTTCCTCCATGTTTCGTTGTTATCGTTTCACTGAGCGGACCCGCCCCCCTTTTTTTTTTTCAAACGCTCCCTTTTTTGGTCCATCTGCGGCGGGAATAGGTTTTGTGCGATGTGATGATTCGGCTGTACCTTTAGTAATGAATATTAAATGTTCATTTGATCATTGGTTTTATTCTCTATGGTTTTATTATGAAAACGTCGAGACCGGAAATACTGTTTTCAACCCGTAACTTTACATGGAGGCTGCCGCATACCTCAAATCATCTTCGTAATATCTATCAAACTATATATCCTACATATCGACTAGAGGTGTATTATAAAAGTATAATATACACTTCTCGCTAGAAATCTAATCAAAAAGCGTTTTAATGGCCAATCTATCCTACAATTTAGGATTTTACCACATTTTTCATTATTTGTGAATAAACGACCATCTGTAACGTTTGCATTCAATGGGAGCAGGACGTATTAAGCACTTGAACAAACGGTATATTTGGTCGTAATAATTGGGCCTGAACCATCGGCATATTTGGTCGTATGAGTTGGAGGACTTGTTGCAAATAACATTGGGATTGTCTCTGTCCAATAAAGGAATGATATTGTTACACTGTTGGTGGAGCTTGTGACCTAGGATTTTCATCGTCATAACTACACTGTAGCTATGTACGTATGACGAATGAAAGCCTTGAACCTTGATCAGAAATAATGGGATTAGATTAATCTTTCCACAAAATAATAATAAGAGTAACCACATATGATGAAAGTAACCTGGTTATAGTTTCAGTGCCATTCATATTAGGCGAGCAGCTCTAGAAATGTCATTTGGTCTGTCTGCTGGTCCAACACTTTGGTCCACAGTTAAATTCATTTTTATTTTGGTCGGTAATGACATGGCTCTAACTTTGGCTCAAGCAAAAACAACACATTTGTCCCAGTAGTGATAAGGATCTAACAATACAACTTTTTTCGTTTTTTTGTATAGTGTAATGAGGACTGCAGCTGTTCGCTTGCATGGCTAAAGGCTTTAAAAGCAAATGGGTATTATCAATAGGAAAGGAAGGGGGATAAATACAGGCACATATGTTTGTATACATTGAATAAATCCAGCAGTGCACATGTGGATGATGATAATTATATAGTTTTGGAGAGGATTTAATCCAAATAATCTCTTTCTCTCTCCTCTCCTCTCTCTTTTTCACACACACTTGTGAAACTTTAAAGGCTTTCTGTGTTGACACGCACACCTCCGTGTCCATTCCCAGAGGCCTCATTAACAGTGCTGGGCGATAGGAGGACTCACTGTAGCCTAAGATACTGAAAGACTGTTCACAGTACAAACAAAAGCTTCAAAGTGGGACTTCCACAGACACACACACAGAAATACACACACATTTACAGACCATAATCAAGGAATGTAGTGCAAAATACAGCATAAATCTTGTGGATTTTAAGTCAAAGCTCATTACGGCGTTTATCATTCTGTTTGGTTACAACAACGCTGCATATTCCTCAGTATAAGCCAGCATCTGTCCATTAAGTCTCTATTTCATCCTTCTTGCCTTTGGTATCCGCGCTCAGCATTAAAGGGTAGCTACAATAGTTCTCTTGCAAAACCGTAATTGTTTATTAATACATTGCGGAAATATCACATAATTACAGTTCAAGATATAATGTCTTTTATGCTGGCTATGTACAATGGCACAGCCTAAAGAGGTTTAGACCAATTTCCTCTGGTGATTGCTTCACCCACTGCACCAATTATAATGCATTAACACGGAGCAACAACCGACTGAGACAATCTGCAAGTCCATTTTCGGCACAGCATGAATATTGTCTAATGAAAAGGCCCTAAGATAATTATTACTTAGCCTTTTAATATACAATGGAGATTTTTGAGACTAAGAGGGGTGATAGAGAAAAAGGGCATTATATTTTTGCGGGAAAGAAGAATACAGAAATCCAATAATCTTACCATGAACATCTCCGCTGAACATCATAATTTGCAGGGTGAACATTAGATATGTATCTGAATGCCGCTTGCTGCTTTTCACAAGGCCAGCCAGTTTAAATAACGATGATTCTGCCTGAGGGACTGCCTGCTAAAGGAATGTGTTTTCTAATTAGATAAAGCCACTTTCCCAATTTTCTGGCTTCTTAACCATAAAGCATGGCAGTGAGAGAAGCCTCTGAGCCATGTTGAGATGCTGCCAATCGCTGCTCTCTCCACCGCCCAGTGCTCAAAATCACATCACCAGGGAGACAATAGATTCTCCGAGAGCGCTGATATGAATTCTGTGTGCGTATTCCAGAAACAATTTAATCTGTAGCCAAAGCATTACAGATTGGCATCACTTAGCCATTACCTACCTTACATTACATGTGTTTTTGTTAATCATGGATAAACACACTCATTGATGACAACAAATGCTTTTTAGTATTTTCCTCCAATTTATAAATATTCAGTAAACCAACAATACTCATCATGATAGTCGAAATTTACTTAAGTCAAGTCTATTTAATTTTTAATGCCCATTATTACTTATTTGTCTCAAGGGGCTTTACCATCTGCACAGCATACAACACCACTTTGACCCTCATTTTGGATAAGGAATAGGCAAATATAACAACCTTTCAGCAGGGAAACAATGCAAGAAACCTCAGAAACCCCTCTACCATGGACAGACTTGCAATACATATTCTATAAAAGAGAAACTCCCAGGTGCTGTCAAACGAATAATAGCTTGGTTTTCACCTGGGGCCTAATTTATAAAGGGATATACGCTCAAAAAATGGCGTACGCCAGTTTCTACGCAATGTTTGTGATTTATAAAATACTAACTTGACGGGAAAATGTGCGGTCCTCCACGCAAACTCTAAAGGCCCTGACACACCAAGCAGTCACCAGAGAACTCGCTGACGCCAACGCCGACTGTTGCGTCGGCGTGTTCTCCTGGGTCTTGGCCATGTGTCGCACTGGAACACACCGCAAAGACTTCAGCCGAGCACGTACGAACTCCGCATGCGTGAGCGGCAATAACTCTCCTTATCAGCAGGCAGCGGTAGTGTGTATTCGTCATTCAAAAGAGGCAACAACCGGAAGACAGAGAAGAAGAACAGACTACGTGATATAAACAAACAACAAATAGCGTGTGCGTTCCATTTTCACTCTCGTCTATCGAAAACATGTTTCGTGCGGTACTGGAGCTATCAGCCATTGGAGTGTTGCTTGTGGAAGACATTCTCAAGCAACCGTTTCGCTTCTCATGCACTGATTCGCTAGCTGAGCAGCCAGAGTGATTTCTTTGTCCGACTGCCTGTGGCCTACGCACGGCCATGAAAGGCCAATTAAGGCGTGTCACGGCCGACGGTGCGGGACACACCAAATTGAGTTTGGGCGACAGAGCACGCTTCGTCGTCTGACTAACGAAAATGGCCGATTTCGGCCTGGTGTGTCAGGGCCTTAACCCATGCGTATGCACTACGCACAACAACGGGAGAGACGAGAAACTGCGACACCGTTGGCAGAAGGAAGAATGGAGAGAAATATGTGGAAATAATACCATAGATAAAATGTTACCTCTCATTTATCATATATGAAGAATTCATTTTCACAAATTGATTAAAGCCAATCTTAAAATGATTTAACAAACGCCTGTTTGAGACTCCTCAGTGCACACAAAAACATAACTTGGAGAAATAAATAAATACGGATATGTTATTTAAAACCACCTCGAATATGTTGTCTTAATGTTATGAAATGTTTTCTCATAAATGATGCGGTAAGCAGGAGGACATAATTACGTCTAAACTTTGGGGGGCGGGGTTGAGACAGTGGAGATGCTGCGCACAGCTGATCGACAGCTGGAACACAAACCACCAAATACAAATAATTCAGATCCAGTCGCCATGACTCCACTCCAGAGGGATTCCCCGATCATTTCTTCGAGTTTCTCATCAAGGGGGTGTCTCCCCGGTACAAACATACTGCCTGAGGAAGGCTATATTTTTTTTGTCATTAACCTTTTTCGGACCACTTATTTATTTATTTTGGTGACGATCCGACCTCCATGCTGCTACTCTGGTTCAAACTGCATCCACCAAACAATATGATTTATCTCGACCTCCCCAACATAACCAAAATCTGACACGAGAGGTTTCTCTATACTCAAATTTCCCCTCCTCGACTCCTATCCTCGACTCCCCTCTTCGAGACTTGGTGCCGCCCACATGAGATGTGAGCGGAGGACTGAGGAGGGGAACCGAGGAGAGAGGAGTGGAAGCAGCAGGCGGTTAGAGAAATGAGAACTCCTCTCCTCTGAGCGATCATTTTAAAGAGACGTCCATTAATGATGACAGGAGGCACAGCAGCCCTCTGTCTGATGGACAGATGTGTTCATGATGACTTATATATTTACTTTTAATTCATTCACAGTGCGGTATAATGAGACAATAACAGGCTACAGATGCGGACATATACACACACATATATTTATATAAATATATACAATTTCAGAATCAAACAAGTATGAGAGCACTCTCATAATAACGTAACACAATCAGAGACTGGATATATCCCCCCCCCCCTCTCTCTGGTCGCTGAAATGGGGAGGCCCCCTAGTTTGTAGATATCTACTAAACTAAAGCAAATAAAGAGAGTAATGTAGGCCTGTTATACTGAGTGATATATATTTTACACACTGCTCTGCTTTCTGCACGGACCTCACAGCTGTTCTCACTGTAAACATTGCGTTGCAATGAAAGCAGTTACTAATATAATATCCAAGGGATGCATGCAGAGCTGTCATTGGCTGAGATAAGTCCGGCCGTGCGTCACGCCTCCACCGTTCCCGGAAATGCATCCGTGGAGGAGCCGTGACGGTGGAGGATGCATCAGTGTCTCCTCGGTTAGAGCTCCTCCAGAGAGCCTCCTCGATGCTCGGTCCTCGAAGTGCATTTAGAGAAATGAGATGTCCTTCAACATGGCGAGGGGAAATTTGAGTATTGAGAAACCTCTACGGTGTGAGATGTCTTTTTTAGCTGTTCTGTCGTCATTTCCTGCGATCTTCTTCATAAAGTCAGTCAAAATGAATGAATGAATGGGTGTTTCTTTGACTATTTATAGGCAAATATGGGCGTTACGTGAAGCCCGCAAAAGCTGCACCGCATTTCGAGTCGATTGTGATTTATAAAGGGAAACCGGCGTAGGAAGTGCCGTACGCACTTTCCTCGCCGGTACGCAATGTTTTGTGAATCGGAAAATGCCGGAAAATGTCTGTACCTATTATTACTACGTAAGCAACCTTCCCACGTGAATCCTACACATGGCGTTATAAATGAGGCCCCTGGTATCTAATCCAGATTGGGAAGTATGCTGTTACCAATTTGTTTTTACATTTTGCAGAATAAATTGACTTTTTTGCATATAAAGAGCTTTTCAGAGTGTGTTTAAAGTTGCCATTCAATGAGTCCCGCAATTTAGTTTCTTCTCTACAGTTTTGCACACACAAATGATTGTGACCCAAAAATGAAATGCCATATTGAATATTTCATATCTGGTTAGGTTTAGGGTTATTGATTCCTGCAGATGACCTCCACTGTGCAACTGCACATTTAAAATAACAGTCATGAGTAATCGATACAAGGACTTTGTTTTTACAAAGAAGTTAATAAATCAGGCACTTCAAGCTTGAGGTCCTTGACGAGCTATTTCAAGCCTCATCTCTTAAGAAAAAAACCCTTTCCTTCAAAGAGACTAGCAACCTCTCCACTCCTGAGTGACATATTACCAATTATGATCATGTCTCTTTAAGGCAGTGGTTCTCAAAGTTGGGGGCGCGCCACCCCAGGGGGGCGCAGAGGCATGACAGGGGGGGCGCGAGAGACCAGGAGGAAAAATGGTTATTAAAAAAATAAATAATAAAAAAAAATAATATTTGGAAAAATTATTGATTCGAAAATAATATGATACAGTACAGTACTATTACATTTGGATCTCTGTGTTTCATTAAAGCTCGGCTCTATGTGTGTGTGGAACGAGCCATTTTGTGTGCGTGCGAGAGAGAGCGCACCGGTACCGGAGATCGTTGATGTTAGCTTCTGGTGCTAGCGAGTCTTTTCAACAACAAAGTGGAGGAGAGTCCTCTCCTGTCAGACTGAGAGACTCAGTGAGCTAAAGGACTCTCTCAGTGTTATCTCAGTGGGTCTCAAACGTTTTGGTCACCAATAATGTAAACAATTATTTCCGAGGCACACGTTTATATGATCATTATAGTTATAAAAAAATAAGAGAATCAATTAAAAACAGGTATGAAATACTATATGACATTAAAAAATGAATAAAGTTTAAAAGGGGAGTGATTTGTAAAATATCCATAAAGAAATAGTAAATCTGTTTACAGTTCTGTTTCATATGGGTGTTGAGAGAGGTATCCATATATCTCTTCATTTTGCTCTCAAAGTGCACCAGATTGATGCTTTTAACTTCAATATTTAAAAATCTTCCCGGGGGAGCTTGCCCCCGGACCCCCCTATGTGAGGTCCACACACCACCTATAAAAATAGCACTTTACCCCTGCTTACACCTATATGCAGCCGTGAGCTGATTATCGAGCCTTCATTGTAGCAGTCACGGGTACACTGTGTATTTGCTTGGGGAATGTTCCATCCATCCATCCATCTTCTCCCGCTTATCCGTGGTCGGGTCGCGGGGGGGTAGCAGTTCCAGCAGAGAGCCCCAAACTTTCTTTTCCCTGGCGACATCAACCAGCTCTGACTGGGGGATCCCAAGGCGCTCCCAGGCCAGCGAAGAGATATAATCCCTCCACCTGGTCCTAGGTCTACCCCTTGGTCTCTTCCCAGCTGGACGTGCCTGGAACACCTCCCTAGGGAGGCGCCCAGGTGGCATCCTAACTAGGTGCCCGAACCACCTCAACTGGCTCCTTTCGACGCGAAGGAGGAGCGGCTCAACTCCGAGTCCCTCCCTGATGACCGAACTTCTCACCTTATCCCTAATGGAGACACCAGCCACCCTGCGGAGAAAACCCATCTCGGCCGCTTGTATCCGCGATCTCGTTCTTTCGGTCATGACCCATCCTTCATGACCATAGGTGAGGGTAGGAACGAAAATGGCCCGGTAGACAGAGAGCTTTGCCTTCTGGCTCAGCTCCCTTTTCGTCACAACTGTGCGGTAAAGCGACTGCAGTACCGCTCCCGCTGCTCCGATTCTCCGGCCCATCTCACGCTCCATTGTTCCCTCACTCGAGAACAAGACCCCGAGATACTTGAACTCCTTCACTTGGGGTAAGGACTCATTCCCTACTTGGAGTGGACAGTCCATCGGTTTCCTGCTGAGAACCATGGCCTCAGATTTGGAGGTGCTGATCCTCATCCCAGCCGCTTCACACTCGGTTGCGAACCGATCCAGTGAGTGCTGAAGGTCGCAGACCGATGAAGCCATTAGAACCACATCATCTGCAAAAAGCAGTGGTGCAATCCTTAGTCCACCGAACTGCAGACCCCCTCCCCCACGACTACGCCTCGAAATCCGATTCATGTATATTACAAACAGGAGGCCAACCCTCACCGGAAATGGGTCCGACTTACTGCCGAGGACCCGGACACAGCTCTCGCTTTGGGAGTACAGAGATTGGATGGCCCTGAGTAGAGACCACCTCACCCCATACTCCCGCAGCACCTGCCACAGTAACTCCCTGGGAACTCGGTCATACGCCTTCTCCAAGTCTACAAAACACATGTAGACCGGATAAGCGTACTCCCAGGCCCCCTCCAGGATCCTTGCGAGAGTAAAAAGCTGATCCGTCGTTCCACGACCAGGACGGAATCCGCATTGTTCCTCCTCAATCTGAGGTTCGACAATCGGCCTGACCCTCCTTTCGAGTACCTTGGAGTAAACTTTCCCGGGGAGGCTGAGTAGTGTGATGCCTCTGTAATTGGCACACACCCTCTGATCTCCCTTTTTAAAAAGGGGAACCACCACCCCGGTCTGCCACTCCTTCGGTACTGTTTCCGACTTCCACGCAACGTTGATGAGACGTGTCAACCATGACAGTCCCTCAACACCCAGAGCCTTCAGCATTTCCGGGCGGATCTCATCCACCCCCGGGGCTTTGCCACTGTGGAGTTGTTTGACGACCTCAGTGACCTCCCCCCGGGAGATTGGTGTTGATCCCCCGTCATACTCCAGCTCTGCCTCTAACATAGAGGGCGGAGTTGTCGGGTTCAGGAGTTCCTCAAAGTGTTCCTTTCAACGCCCTAACACTCCATCAGTTGAGGTCAACAACGTCCCATCCTTACTGTACACAGCTTGGATGGTCCCCTGCTTCCCCCTCCTGAGGTGTCGGACAGTTTTCCAGAACAACTTTGGTGCCGCCCGAAAGTCCTTCTCCATGTCTTCTCCAAACTTCTCCCACACCCGCTGCTTTGCCTCGGCCACGGATGAGGCTGCTGCCCTTCGGGCCTGTCGGTACCTTGCAACTGCCTCGGGAGAATGGGGGAATGTTGCAGTAGAAAATTCCACTGTAACGACAGGTACATTAATGGGAAACCCTAAATGTTTGAGCACCCTCTATGAAACGTCAAGCTACCCCATAGCACCCCCAAAATAAATCTCTGGCGCCGCCACTGAGCCTGACTATTTCTGTTGGGGGGGGGGGCTGACAGAAAAAGTTTGAGAACCACTGCTTTAAGGTAAGAGAAATTGAAGGCCGCTATCCACATAAGTACCATTTAATCTTAGCAGACAGAAGAAGAAGACTGAGTCTAGATTAAGTGCAAGTGGAGGCTTCAGGCCTGAAGTATTTTACCATCTTGATTATCCATCTACACTCCTTGTGCTTCCCAATTAAATCCTCCGCAGGTGAACTCCATCTCACTTCTAATTAAAATTGTAAGGCATTATTTCTCATTTCATAACCCCAATTGACTCTGAACAACAAAAAAATTACGATTAAGTGGAAAAATGTTAACTTTGTTTGCGAATATCTATACATTTTCACCTTCGCGGTTATATATTTAAATAATAATAATAACATGTAGACAGAAGTGTACCATAACACTTCTCAGAGCATTTATTTTGCTGTTTTCAAACTAACAGCTGTAATTGTTCACTTTCCCTGTGTCTGCTCTAAACTCTTCTGTGTATCTATTGTAACTCACAGAGATGCTTAGAGGTCAAAGATCCATGACCTGGGATCTTACTGCAAACCGCCTTTATATTCTGAAACAGCAGGGTGAGGTTCTGACTTTGCCGTTTAAATCTGCTCGCTGTTTTTATGCTCAGTTAAAACTGGGTTTGAAATCTCATTCAATAATACTACTTTCTCAATAAAAGCTGCATACTGGTGAAATAACGGTCCAGAATGACGTTACAAGCAGCCTGTTTACACTTGGGCAGGAAGTATCACATGAATAAGAGCCATTCTCACCCTGCAAGTGGCTCTTCTAAACAGGCCCTATTATGCTTTTTGGGGGTTTCCCTTTACTGTAGTGTGTTATAGGTTTTTGTTCATGTAAATGGTCTGCAAAGGCTTAAATCCCAATGTCTCCTTAAGAGGGAGTTTCTCTCATCACTTGCCTGAAACAACTCTATTGGATTCCTTGGTTTGCTGGTCTGTTAAAGGTCACCTATTATGCAAAATCCACTTTATCATGTATTTTATACATAAACATGTGTCCCCTCTGTGTGAAGAGATTCTGAAAGTTTCAGAAAAAAAAAATGTGCTCACTTTTTGTCCTGATCCATTTATATAAAAACCTGTCTGAAAATGAGCTGATCAGATTTTGGCCACTTTGCGATGTCATAACGATTTTTTGGCTTGTGTAACCATTAGCCAATCACCAACCAAGGTAACCCCCACCCACCTTATCACCTGAATCTCCTCCGAGAGCACCATTGTGTTCTTTTTAACCAAATGTCTCTCAGAGGGGCGTGGGGAGGGGCACCTTATTTTCATCTGAAGTAACAGACAGAGAATCAGCACTTTTGAAACAGGGCTGAAACAGAGGGGATTATGGGATGCTACAATGCACGATCTGTTTGGTATTTCGAGACATGTTTTGTATATATCTGAGACCTATACTATATTGATGAAAAACAGTATAATAGGGGACCTTTAAATAAGGACATCACTATGTAACACTCACGCTTCTATTGGCTAGCGCTCCAACTCATTGTACGGTATAGGAGCGGGATATTTCCGACACATCTTTAACACTAGAACCGCCAACGGGTACATTTTACCCGCAGCTGTTTCTTGATTGTATGTAACTTTTTTTCAATAAAATATTCAAGTCTCCCAGTCTGTGACTTTTCCTGAAAGTGTGTTATATAGCACCCTCTGTTGTTAAACATTGTCAATATGAAGTCAGATTGAAAAAGTGGCCAAAAAAAATGGCCATTTATACCCATCAGCGCCGGCAGCTGGTAATATTGACCTTATAGAAAATGCAGTGATTCTCGCGCGTAAGTATAAACATGACGTGTTGCTATAGCAACGCCAGTTGTTTACTGCGGTTCCTCATAGATAGATAGATAGATAGAGAGATAGAGAGACACTTTTAGCGATATTTTATACTTCATGCTATCTGCACATCACTGTGCGATCAAAACTCACTGTTAACCCTGGCCCTTTCTAATTTCTCTAACTCCCCTCCTCGACTCCTATCCTCAAGACTTAGTCCCGCCCACAGGAGATGCGAGTCGAGGAGCCGAGGAGGGGAACTGAGGAGAGAGGAGGGGAAGCAGCAGGCGGTTAGAGAAATGAGAACTCCTCTCCTCTGAGCGGTCATTTTAAAGAGACGTCCATTAATGATGACAGGAGGCAGCAGCCCTCTGTCTGATGGACAGATGTGTTCATGATGACTTATATATTTACTTTGATTCATTCACAGTGCGGTATAATGAGACAATAACAGGCTACAGATGCGGACACACACACACACACACACACACACACACACACACACACACACACACACACACACACACACACACACACACACACACACACACACACACACACACACACACACACACACACACACACACACACACACACACACACACACACACACACACACACACACACACACACATATATATATTTTTTTATACATATATATACAATTTCAGAATCAAACAGAGCACTCTCATAATAACGTAACACTATCAGAGACTGGATATATGGTTTCAGAAAAGTATGGACTCTTTGTTTGTAGTTATCTACTAAACTAAAGCAAATAAAGAGAGTAAGCCTGTTATACTGAGTGATATTATACACACTGCTCTGCTTTCTGCACGGACCTCACAGCTGTTCTCACTGTAAACATCGCGTCACGATGAGAGCAGTTAATAAAATGGTAACACTTTACAATAAGGTACACAAAATGTGCTTAGTTACTGAGGAACTACTAGATAGTTAATGGTTAGTTAATGAGCAGTTCCTCAGTGACTGCGATTGAGGAACTGATGGTTAGTTACTGGTAAACAGACTGGGGGTACTGTATTAATGAATCATTCATTAATGGTTACTTTATGAGGAGTTCCTGGGAGACTTTGATTGAAGCAATGGTCCGCTGCAGCAGGGCACTTTTAAACCTGCCATCTTTGGCTGGCTTGGGTCCCACCCTGGATCAACTGGTGGAGGTGGATCCGATTTACCTTACCATTACTTAGGCCGTTTGGGTACGGTAAACTCAAGGAACGCAAACAAAAACAGTAGTTACCCATTACCTAATGATTACCTTACCGTTACTAAAACAGTAGTTACCCATTAAGTAATGCTTACCTTACCATTCGTTAAGCAGTGTCCCCTCAAGTAAAGTAATGCATGAAAAACAGTAGTTACCCATTACCTAATGCCTACTTAACCATTCATTAAGCATTGTGTGTCCCCTCAAGTAAAGTAATGCATCAAAAAGAGTAGTTACCCATTACCTAATGATTACCTTACCGTTACCAAAACAGTAGTTACCCATTAACTAATGATTACCTCACCATTATCTTACCATTAGTTAAGCAGTTTAACAAACAAACAAACAAACAAACAAACAAACACTGTTGATGACAATGACGGATCTACAGCCATTGAAGTTTTACATTTTTATTCAAATAACAACGATGAACATAAAAAAAAAAAAAAGTCTGTTTACCAGTAACTAATCATAAGTTCACTGAGGAACTACTCATTAACTAACCATTAACGAATGATTCATTAATACAGTACCCCCCAGTCTGTTTACCAGTAACTAACCATCAGTTCCTCAATCGCAGTCACTGAGGAACTACTCATTAACTATCTAGTAGTTCCTCAGTAACTAAGCAGCAACTAAGCACATTTTGTGTACCTTATTGTAAAGTGTTACCAATAAAATAATATCCAGGGGATGCATGCAGAGCTGTCATTGGCTGAGATAAGTCCGGCCGTGCGTCACGACTCTTTGAAACATCTCTGTTGCCGGAAATGCATCCACGAAGGAGCCGTGGAGGACCGTGGAGGACCCATCAGTGTATCCTCGGTTAGAGCTCCTCCAGAGAGCCTCCTCGATGCTCGATGCTCGGTCCTCGAAGTGCATTTAGAGAAATTAGATGTCCTTCAACATGGCGCGCTGAAATTCATTTCCGGGTCACTACCGGAGGACCGAGGAGTCGAGGAGTCGAGGAGTCGAGGAGGGGGATTTGATGAAATGAGAAAGGGCCCCTGTGTTCTAGTATGATAAATAAAAAAACCTGGCGGTTCTAGTGTTAAGCCAACCCAGTCTCACGGCATTTCGTGTTCACCAACACGATTTTTAATCTATTGATTCGTGTTCACCAACACGATTTGCCCCTTTTTTTCGTGTTGCACAGCACGATTTTAAAAGCAATGTATTTCTACTGCCTGCAGCACGTCTTTTTCTCCGGTCGGGTCGTGGGAGACCGGAAGCTGTGTGGTTCATAAAAACATGTTCTTACTCAATATCAAGCCACAATTATTGCTTTTATTTTAAATCGTATAATTTCGGACTTTTGTTGCCGTCTGTGAGGAAAATAAATGGGGCTCAGAGCCTCAGGATACTGAAATCTGTATTTTTAAATATTTGTTCCTTCTAATTTGTTATTCTTTTCAAAATAACACACTGTTATTTACTCACCAATAACACACAATTATCCTTGCTTTTATTTATTGGTTTAATTCGATAATTTTTTGGTGTCCGTCAGGAACTGAATTTCAAAATAAAAATAACCGGAAACAGACGTAGGCCTATAAGGGACATTTCGAGCATCATTGCGATTGTCAACATTTCTGAGTTTAGGATGGACGAAGACACTACACTACCCATAATCCCCAGCTATCGTTTAGGACTACAGTCCCCATAAGGTTACGCAGAGCATCAAACAGCTGTGTGAAATGGAACGAAACCACGCCAGACTTTCCAAAACTGGAATCGAACACCCCCCCAGAACTACACATGCTGTCTATTGTGTTTCGCAAAATGTTCTATGGGACGTCTCTACTGAACGTTTTCGTTTTTCCCACAATTAGAAGTTGCCAGTATTAAACACATTGGTGTTATCAAATGTAAAACATATAATTAATAAATGGGTGAAAATCGCTTGTGTCCATAATGCGCAGCATTAATATATACCCACATGACAGCTCGTTGCTACTTTGTAATTCTACTGGTATTTTTACTCCACTGCATTTATTTGAGTTACTTTTCAGATTCTGATTAATGATGTGAAATATAAACAACCCTTAAATCAGACTTTAGTTACACCTGAGTAAAATGCAGGTAAGGTGATTGTCAAGTGCCAACAATCAGGAGAGATATTTGATAGTTGGTGCTTGAGAAGACTAAACATGTATCTGCAATTGACATGAATGGAAACAAGTAATACAGTATATTCATTACTCGTTATTCTCTACTAATAGTTAATTAAAGACTGTATATTATGGCTATTTTGCACATCCCTTTCAAGATTTTCAAAGGTTTATTGACATATCATACACAACTAGTGTAGTTATGCACCATTAAACTGTCATATTCTGCACATTTCTTATTCTATCTACATACATAAGAGTATAATTAATGTGTATAATATCAGTTAAAATAAGTGCTTCAACATAGTTAACATGGCAGGAAAGCAATATATTAGATGTTAAGTACTTTGTCAGGCTTAATATTTATCTGTAGATAGATACCCCCAAAGACCTTAATCTGTTATTTAATGTTTAAATAAAGGTTAATCCGTTTTTCTGTTTTGCACCTCCTCCTATTAATATCTTTGTACATCCTGCACTAAACTGTTTTATTGTAGAGATCACTTATAGTATCTTCTTGATTTTTATATTCTATATTTCTATATTTATACTTTCCCCCTATGAAAGTATGTACTCTTTATATTTTTTTAATCAAATATAACACATAAAAACAATAATTCAATAATGTGCTTTAACCACTAGGAGGTGCACACAAGGTACACACAGCCATAATAACTTTGTATTATTAGTGTGTATGTACAACATCTGAAGATGTATAGTTTTATGCATGCTTTCACATCATTTTACAGCATATTGCTATACTATTTCAGACTCAGTATTTACATTCTTACATTCAAAGAAAATCAGTAATATCTTTAAAAACTACAGTCCTTTTCTATCAGCTGTGCACCGTTATGGTGTAAATATAACCTATCTATGAATTAGATCAAATGTAAAAGTCAGCCGAATTAGTGTTGATACTGCAAGGAGACGTATTGTGTGAAGAGAAATTGAAGATGTTGTTTAATTGTTGATATATTTATGATCCACGTCAAGTATTCAGTTTCGGCGGCATTTCTTCCAGTTTTTCCAAAGGTCTTCTCATCAGGGCTCTCTAAATAAAGAACAACGGCAGATCTGTAATATGTAATGCAGCCGAACCGTGTATTACAATGCCGTTATGTGATGACTTTCAAAGAGAAAAGCAAGAGCACTCGGAATTAAGTATTATTTTATTCTTTTAAAATGTTTTCCGGATTTCATATAATATAAACACCAAATCCCAGCATGCATTGCGGCTAACACATCCAATCAGCGAGCTTAAAATCATAGCTGAGGATCTTGGGTAATTGCTCGAAATGCCTACGTCTGTTTCCGGTTATATTTATTTTGAAATTCAGTTCCTGACGGACGCCAAAAAAGCCCGAGATTATGGAATTAAACCAATAAATAAAAGCAAGGATAATTGTGTGTTATTGGTGAGTAAATAACAGTGTGTTATTTTGAAAAGAATAACAAATTAGAAGGAAAAAAAGATTTAAAAAATACAGATTTCAGTATCCTGAGGCTCTGAGCCCCATTTATTTTCCTCACAGACGGCAACAAAAGTCCGAAATTATACGATTTAAAATAAAAGCAATAACTGTGGCTTGATATTGAGTAAGAACATGTTTTTATGAACCACACAGCTTCCGGTCTTCCTCGACCCGACCGGAGAAAAAGACGTGCTGCAGCAGGCACGAAACACGTTACCAGTAGAAATACATTGCTTTTAAAATCGTGCTGTGCAACACGAAAAAAAGGGGCAAATCGTGTTGGTGAACACGAATCAATAGATTAAAAATCATGTTGGTGAACACGAAATGCCGTGAGACTGGGTTGGTTAAGCAGTTGACCAATCACAACAGAGCCGGCAAACTAACCAATCAGAGCAGACTGGGCTCCTGTTTCAGACAGAGGGTGAACATATTTGCATAAATACATTTACATAAAAAAAGCACTTTAAACATTAAAGCATGTGAACATGTCACACAAAATGAGCATAATAGGGCCCCTTTAAACTTCCAAGGATGTGACAGCAACATTTCCAGGTATAATTGAGATAAGCTTGACTAAATATCTAAGTCTCAAAGCCTCCCTACATTGTGGGGCTGTGCAGTCAGTTTAGGCTGCATACTTTTAAATTATTGCTAGTGTGGTATACATATGCATTTGTAACAAGCACAACATCGACACAATGCATGCATACATAACGCACTTCATCGTACATAATTGGAACTCAGATAATCTGTAAGTAGAACACAGCAGTTTAACATCCTGCTGGCTGTAGCTTTGTATCTTTTGTCTTTCAAAATTAATTTATTCTGCATATTTAGTTTTTCTCACAAACTGCTGCTTAGATTCCTTGAACTTGTTTCATTCTATTTACAGAAGCGTGTGCGGGGCTTTATAAATCAGAAATATATGAAACTCATGAGTCTTAGAAATATTTTGTGACCCCATCTGTAACCCCACCAGGGGCCCTGATTCCAAAGCTGAAACTCTGCTGTGTCTCCAGCCAAACTGTGAGCCGTGTGCAGTGTTGGGAAAGTTCACTTTCTACATGAACTAGTTCAGTTCACAGTTCACATATTTTAAAATGAACTAGTTCAGTTCATAGTTCATAATTCAAAATATTGAACTAAAGTTCATGGTTTCAAAAATGAACTAATTTATAGTTCATAGTTCTTTTTTCAATACGTTGCTGCGAGCTATTATTTGTCTCCTGTATGATGTTAATGGGCCATTTCAATGTTTACAATATCCTCAGAGGGCCGTACAAGTTATTGACCTCTGCTTAAAAAAACTAAAATCACAGCCGATTCATTTCATTCTGTGCAAAGAAAAAGCAACCTCTGAATCCAGATATCTCACCATGACTCGCGTATGCATGCACGTGCAGGGTGTGGCGTGACCACCAACACAGAAAGATATGGACACAAGATGTGTGCAAATGTATTTAGTTTCCTATCCATGTGAACATGGTTTAAGTGGGGGGGGGACCTAACCTCCTCTAGAGGGGTCCGGGGGGCATGCTCCCCTGGGAAGATTTGTTGTACTTTGAGAGCAACATTAGGAGATCTATGGACACATCTCTCAACACCCAAACACAACTGTAAGCAGATTTTCTTTTAATTTATGGATATTTGACAAATCACTCCCCTTTCAAACTGTATTCTTCTTTATTAATAACTGTCATATAGTATTTTATACCTGTTTACTTTATTCTCTTATTTTTTTTATAACTATAATGATCATATAAAGATGTGCCTTTACCTCACTGGTTGTAGACAAAGCTTCTTATATTCGTTAGCATAGCTAGCTAACCAGATGATAATGATAACAACACAGTTATTGACTGTCTGATCAGTATGACCGATGAGCAGATCGCCACTGGGCTTTCAACTAAAGACACAGACACGCAGAAACTGCGGCATGTGTATGGACTTATCGGTACTGCAATTTCTGAAGTGCTGGAGTGGCGTTCTGGTGCTCTCCGTCAGAACTGCACCCCTGTCAGTCGAGACATATACCACGTGATGACACGTTAGGCTCGTGTTGTGTTCAAGGACCCTGACCTTGGCCAGGAAAAACAGGCACTCGCTTGTTTAATTTTTTTGCGGTCTAGATTTCTTTCATTTTTTACGTTTGTTTATAAATTACCTCGAGGGCCGTACCAAATTGTCTTGCGGGCCGTATACGGCCGGAGGCCGGAGGTTCCCCACCCCTGCCGTAGAGTCTCACTCTGAGTGCTGCTGCAGCTGCTCTCGGCTTCGTCCCTACTAATTCATTCATTCATTCAATGCTCGCCGGTTCCGCGGTTCCACATTGTTTCTTGTGAGGAGTCTGATATATTTAGTATATTTATATTTTAGTGCGACAGCCAGGGGTGACAGGCGCGTACGCGTCACAGGCAGCTTGCTGTTGCCAGATTGGGTGGTTTTCCGCATTATTTTGAAGCCTGTTTACGGTGTGTTTTAACTGGGTTTTCGGCTGAAAGGCATATGAAATCTGGCACACTTTTGAACGCCGTTATACAGCGCTGAGAATGAACGCGTTCTCAATTACGTTCATCTAGCGGAAATACAGTACGTTCAGTTCACGTTCGCCCAAAATATGAACGCGTTCATGAACGATCGTTCATTGAACGCGTTCAGGTACATCACTGGCCGTGTGTATTGTTACATTGGTAGTCAGCACTCTGATGTTTGGGCCAAAATAACAGATGCCCATGTTGACGAGGCTGGAGCTGTCACAATTCCGCTCACCTCTGTGACTGTTGGCACGGCGAACCACACTTCTCAATCTGCCTCTCCTTCACCGACTAAAATTAACAGTTGGATTCCCGCATAATTAAAAGTTATTACAGTAATATTTCCATTCTGCTGTATGGTAAATAGTGGCTGCTAATATAAAAAAGAAGCTGATCCCATAAAGCGTCATCAGGGACTCTAATGAGTTGGATTGCAGCCAAGGATATTTTCCCCCATTTGACGCTGTTTCAACATAGGAGCTTTTAATGAGTGTCATAATTATGCACCCCAAACATAATCTTGAAATGATATACAGAAATGTCGAGGTGGGTAGGGGGTTTTCTTTTCTCCGGCAGCTGCTGCAAGGCTGAATGTGAAGTCCCGAGATCATGATATGAGGGAAATGTATTTTCTTTGGGAAAACATTCATTTCACTCTGTCTAGCAATGATTTAGATCTAGGACTAAGAACTTTCATTCATTAATATCATATTATGACACAGTGAAAAACGATAACAAAATCAAACTTAGATCTCTCATTAATATATATGAATAGATTGTCTTGTTATGCATAAACCATGAATTAGCTAATTAAGAAAATTACTTTAGAGGTTGAAAAGTGATGGTGGCACCTGTGAATGTGCAGAAACAGCAGATTAATATGGATGAGAGATGGGGACTGGAAACACCGACAGCACGGAGACTAAGGCCCAATTCCAAACTACCCCCTACACACTACCCCCCACTTAACCTGCTGCTCTACCTGACCGGACTCAGCGCTGTGTGTGTCCTACATGAAAAACGATCTTTACCAATAGTTCCGTGGAAACATTTACTGTAAACTGCACAATAAGAGACATTTAATATCGACATACAGATGATTAACAACTTCATGTTACCTTGTTTTGTTATTAACATATACCCATCTAGAAAACGGTAAATGTGTGCATTGTATTATAACGTTGTATATATTTACAGGGACTGTTGCAAAAACCAAGCAGCTTATAAACATCAGATTTTAAAATGGAACAAAGTTTACAAAAAATAAATGCCATTAAAGGTTTTATTTTTGTATATTTAATCCAAGAAATGCTGTTCTGAAACCGTTGTTAGGAAAAGTCACGGCATTTGCTGTTTCTGCCAGAGAGTGGAGTTTGTTCCAAAGATTGCTGCTGTTTTTACATCCCCCATCTGAAAGGAGGGAGCCTCGTTCAGCTGCGAGTGTCACTACAGACGAGTTCGCTCCATCACGGAGGGGGAGTGGGTAGGGTGTGGTTTGGAATTGGGCCTAAAGCTTGCTTCTTTCACTCGTCCCTGACTTTTTTCCTCTATTATTTAGGCTGCTTACAGAGCGGAGCAACCGTACCAGAAACCCAAGTGTGGAAGGAATGAATGTCATGTTGTTTTATCAACTTGTAGATTAGAAAGCTCTGATTTAACCAAATCTATCAACAAACAACCTTTACGCAGTTTGAATTTAACTGTTCTCTCCTGCTCTGCAGTCGGCAGTAAGCTTTGTGGGAGTTGGAGCTTTATGTCAGTCGGTAAACTTTAATTAGTTTTTGCAAATGTCTAAAGTGAATATAAGCACAGCCTTGATAACACAGACAAACATCAACCGTCTGATATCTTAATTGCTACCATCATTTGTGACATTTAAGTCCCAGAAAACATGTCTTTCTCATTAGTTTCTTACCATGAGCACAATTATTTTTGTTTTTTGTGCCTTTTCCAAATCTACGAAATTCAGGATTAAACAACATTTGAATCAGAATCTGATGGTGTTTGTCTTTACGTTTTTTTAAACACTTAATAAATAAGAGTGGACTCTTTTTAATTGGACAGCCCTTACGCTTTTTAATTGATAGATACTTCTCATTTGGTAGCTCTTATTTTACATCTTAATTTGTGGCCCTGTATGCACCATTATACTCCAAAGCAAATTCTTTGTATGGTAATAAACCTGTTTCAGAATATATTTAACGTTGGTTCTTATTTTTGGTAATTAACTGCCTATAATCAGTATTTATATAATAACAAATGCATGTAGGGCTCTGAATGACTTTTTAATATCTTTAACTTCTTTCCTGCCATTTTCAGTTGGAAAAAGTTGAGTAATGCGATTCAGAGAGAAATACTTGGATAAAAGCTCTTTGGTAATTCCTGTATGACTGGTAAACAAATCCATCCAGTACAGGTTCTTTGTTTTGTTTTAATTTATCTCTGCAAAAGGGATTTCAACAAAGTAATTTTGCAATATAAAGACTTGCAGTTGTTCCTCCAAGAGATTCAAAGTAGTTCCCTTGCATGCATACAGTCGATGCAATTAGATATGAGTTTGATTCTTGCTGTAATTGTTTATTGTTAAATGAAAAACAAACCCACGGAGGACAATTTACTTGATATACTGTAAAGTGAAACATTGATCTGTTCGCTAATGTATACTTCTTCAGAGGAGGTACAGAGCCAGGCGATATCTCAGTCTCTTTCAAGCTGTTGAAGTTAAAAATTGCATTTCTCACCTCTTCCTGTGAAGAGGTGTTGTTCATGGTGGAGAGGAGAACGGGGTGTCTGTTATGCCAGCAGTGAGGAGGTGTGTGCAGCATTTATGGAAATAAGCGTTAATAATAAAAGCTCTCAGTGATAATGAAGGATATCGGTGTGTGTTGTAGGTACAGATGTAGCACTCCAGATCAGACTCAAAAGGGTGTGTCCCAGTCAAAAGCCCAGCGGATGCCAGGGGCTGGGGGTGTTGCCAAATTGCTAGAGGGCGTTGCCCAATTTCCCCATTTGTTCAATTACAGGATTTAACCATGAGATGGCGCTTCATTCACAAAATACACAATGGGTGTTGTAGAAACATCAATATTTTAGATCAAATAAAGTATATAGTTTGCTTTATGCAGTATATTTCCTGTAATATTGTACAGTAGATTGAAGTAAATCAACTTATACATTAAGATAAGATAAGATGGACCTTTATTAATCCCGTGGGGAAATTCAGTAGTTCAAACAGCAACAGGGTGAGAGTGAAAAACAGGACAGTGTAGTGCCGAGAGATATGGAGTCAGAGGCGGTGCAAGGAAGGTGCAAGAATAGTTATTTATTCACATGCTGCAAAGGACATGTTGTCGGGTCGCAGCCCGGGTCGACAAGAGAGAGAGCCAAGAGGGCACACACTATTTATAGGTAACCCATAACATGTCCGTGTGGGAACAATAACCGCAACTGTAGTTCCAAGTATGAATTATGTCCCAGTGGTTAAATAGGTGGTCACCACACAAGCCCCCCCAGAATTCAAACATGGCAAAAAAATATATCCCCACGTCCGTGGAGGAAACATCACAAGGGCCGAGGAGGGTGGGGCCGCAGGTGAGGACCGGGCCATGGAACGGGCCACGAAAGGGGGCCGCAGGAGAGGGCAGGGGCCCTAACGAGGGCGAGGGCACCCAAACCGGGGGCGGGCCGTCGTAAGGGGGCCGCACTAGGTGTTGCGGAGAACCCAGCAGGAAAGAGGGCAACCCGGCCGCAGGCAGACGCACAACGGCGGCGGGCATGAAGTCCTCGGCAAGCGTCGAGGTATCCCCGGAAGAGAGGGCAACCCGGCCGCAGGCAGACGCACAACGGCGGCGGGCATGAAGTCCTCGGCAGGCGTCGAGGTATCCCCGGAAGAGAGGAGCAGTCCCCCCGGGAGGAAGGAGCACAACCCGGCCGCAGGCAGACGTGCCGCGGCGGCGGGCATGAAGTCCTCAGCAGGTGCTGAGGCATCACCGGGAAGCAGGAGAGGCCAGACAGGGTCCCGGAGCTCGCCACCCATGGGCCGATGGAGCATGGGCGACGTCCGGAACTGTCGAGGCGAGAGGGGGTCCAGGAGTGCGCCACCCAGGCGTCGATGAACGTGAGTGGCGTCTGGATATCCCCGGAAGGCAGGAGAGGCCAAACAGGCTCCGGAGCGCGCCACCCACGGGCCGATGGCAGCATGGGCGACGTCCAAAACCGTTGAGGCGAGACGGGGTCCAGGAGTGCACCACCCAAGCGTCGATGACACCGTGAGTGGCGTCTGGAACCGCCGTCGAGGTGGTGAAAAAAATGAGAGTGTCCACATGAGGTCAACCGGCTGGTCGAACCTCCTCTCCGGCACCGGAAAAAAAATTGTTAACAGTCAGATGTCAACACGTCGTTAGTTGCTAGCCGTTAGCTGCTAGCCGTCGTTAGCCGTTAGCTGTTGTTGCTAGCCGTTAGCTGCCACTGCTAGTTGTCGTTAGCTGTTAGCCGTTGTTAGCTGTTAGCTGTCGTCGGTAGCTGCTAGCCGTTATTAGCCCCTCGTGGTTAGCCGCTAGTCGCCGTCAGCTAGCGCAGCCAGGACGTGCAGCCGCACGCCCTGAAGAAACAAGCCCACGAGGTAGCAATGGGGTTGCTGGTCGACCCAGCAGGTCGTGCATCGTCCCCCCGTTGGATAGAAAGCCGATGCGGGAACGGCGAGCAAAGTCTCCAGCCTTCTGCGGAGCGCGCACCGAGCCTCAGTCCGCGTGCCGGTGGCAGCCACGGACGTCTCCAATCAAACCCCGGCATTTCGAGAAAGGAACTCGAGTTCCTTTTGCCGTGTTCAGCTCCGTCCCGGAAACTTCTCAAGACGTATCAGGGTCACCAGTGTAGTGCCGAGAGATATGGAGTCAGAGGCGGTGCAAGGAAGGTGCAAGAATAGTTATTTATTCACATGCTGCAAAGGACATGTTGTCGGGTCGCAGCCCGGGTCGACAAGAGAGAGAGCCAAGAGGGCACACACTATTTATAGGTAACCCATAACATGTCCGTGTGGGAACAATAACCGCAACTGTAGTTCCAAGTATGAATTATGTCCCAGTGGTTAAATAGGTGGTCACCACAACAGCACAGATTCACACAGATTAATAAAATCAAAAATAAGATGAGCGATACAAAATAATAATAATAATGAGAAACTATGAAATAAGAAATGAATAAAACTAAAATGTAATTATCATATCATATATTATAATGTATTGTATTATTAAGTAATATCATACATTAACCCCATTATAGCAGATGCCACATTAAATGGATGAACACATGTATGCATCAATAATTACAACAGAGTATTTCTAAATACAAGTTGTAAAAATACTTATATGTATTTAATATTAACCCTTTGGAGTCGACCGTCACGCCGGCGTGATCAGATCACATGACCTGTTCAAGCCGGTGCCGCATAAAACAACAGTCCGGACAACATTGCCGTGTGTTTCTGTCGAAAGTGCTGGCTTGAAACTACTGTATATCCCAGTCTTTGATTCATGCAAAAAGACCCAGTAAACACGGAGATACGGTGATATAAAGTTAATACATTTCAAAAGTATGAAATATGGAAGCACATATTTGAATATCTTCGCCATATTTGATCATTTTACGAAACGGAAAATACTGGAAACTGTAGATCCTGCTCAACAGGATGTATATGTGTATTTCTGTCGAAAGTACTGGCTCGAAACTATATGCCAGTCTTTGTTTCATGCAAAAATACCCAATAAACACGGACATACGATGATATAAAGTTAATACAGATATATTTCAGAAGTATGAATAATGGAAGCACATATTTTAATATTTTCGCCGTATTTTATCATTTTACGAAACGGAAAATACTGGAAACTGTAGATTCTGCTCAACAGGATGTATTTACCAGGAAGGGGTGAGGTAATCAGGTAAACGGAGTGATACGAAACGAGACGAAAAGAGAGGAAGAGGGACGGCGGGAACCGAAGAGAGACGGCGGGAAATGGAGAGAGACGAAGATATACGAAGATATACGAAGACAGGCTGCGGGAGACGAAGAGAGGCTGCGGGAGACTGCGATTGAAGTAAAGTGACAAACAGTGCTGGAATTGGGCCGGTACTCACCGGTACGCAGTACCGGCACTTCTGGTTCTGACCCATGGAGTAGGGGCACTTCTTGCTCAGTACCGGCATGCTGGCGGTACTCCGGTACTCATGCACCGTGCCAGTACTCAACACTCTCCCGCCGTACTTATTATACATCCATATATATATATACAGCCGCCCGGTACTCAGTAGATGCGTCATGAGGTGCCGAACGGACATTCTCATCGCTCTAACCGCTGGAGTTTCACAGCGGCTGTCAGCTGTTTACTCCTGTCATTCAAACAGAACGTGCTGGAGAGGGGGCGGGGCTTATCTTCTCCATGTAAATACTGTGGTGGAAACGACTATGTCAAAATTAACCTATTTGACCGTGATTTAATAGTAATACACGTTTCAAAATAATAATAATAATAATAATAATAATAATGCCGAAGTAACAACATACTGAAAACTGTTAGTAAAATCATGTTTTAATGCTTTACAATTTACATACCTAGATGCACGTGTGTTGTGTTTATGCAGTGCAACTCCCACCCAGTGGGTGGCTATGTAGAGTGATAGAACAGAGCAGGCACGCCCCCGAGAGAAGGAAAGCAAGTCACGTCACAAATTAGCATTTCTAAAATGTTAGCGTGGATTAATAAAAGTGCAAAAAGACAGCGGTTGTCGCCGGAAGAAACTTCAAATACAGAGAATGCTGTGCCTGTGTTGGAAATTGTGTCTGATGGGGAGCTTTCTTTGGTTGATCCTCCTGCTCCAAGTTCTAGTGCATTAGCATTAGCACTAGCTCCGCCGCCTCCTCCAGAGCCTCTAACGTTAGCTGCTGCTGGCGCAACTGCCACCACCAACACCGGGCAAAGCGATGCAACTGACTGCTGGACAACGGACCAGGTGCAATATTTTTGCAAGACCAATGCATGGCTCCTTCTTAAAGATAAGAAGCTAGGATGTCGGATATGCAGAGATGTCAAATCTTTGGGAATACATTACACACTGGACAAGGACTGAAACTGTCAACTGAATGGGGTGAGTGTGCAGTGTCTCATTTCGGTGTTGACAAGGGCAAACAACAAGCTAGCCTGAGAAAAAAGATCAAAGAACATAAAGAATCACAAGCCCATGTAAAAGCTGCTGACATCCTTACATCTGCTCCACGTGAAACTATTCAACATCAAGTGCAGTCTATGCATACATCTGAATTAGACACCACTATCAGAGTTTTTCGAACGGCATATAAAATTGGCAAACATAGCCGGCCATTCACAGACATGCCAATTGATTTGAATGTACAGAAACTGAATGGGCTGAACGTGGGCAGGGTTTTGCACTCCAATAAAACCTGTGGCGAAATCATCGACCACATAGCTCATGAGCTGAAGAAAAAAATGGCAAAAGACATTACAGAAAACCAAAGAAAACTCTGTGTTTTGGTCGATGAATCTACCACTATTAGTGGTAAAACGGTGCTTGTTGTGTGTCTACGCTCAGCATTAGCTGATGCTGAGCCCGAAACGTTTTTTTGGGAGCTGATCGAGTTGGATGGAACAACGGCTGATGACATCACAAAGGCGTTAATGGAGTGTCTTGGAAGAGATTTTAACGAGGACTTTTTAGGTCAGTGTTTCGTTTCTTTTGCATGTGATGGGGCTTCAGTCATGCTAGGGAAGAGAACAGGCGTTGCTACCCAGTTGTGTAGTAAATTCCCAAGCCTGTTTGTGTGGCACTGCTCCAATCATCGTCTAGAGCTGGCAGTTGGGGATGTGGTCAAGGAGGTCTCAGGGCTCAATCATTTCCAGATCTTTTTTGACAAACTCTATTCCTTGTTCCATGCCTCCCCCAAAAATCAGAGGCAGTTAGCGCAGTGTGCGCAAGCAGTCGGACAGCGTCTCCTGGTGATAGGGCGTGTTTTGTCCATCCGCTGGGTGGCTTCAAGTGAAAGGAGCGTCAGAGCAGTCTGGGAAAACTACCGAGTGCTTCATGATCACTTCACAAATGCTGCAAACGACACAAGCAAGGATTCCAGAGACAGAGCAAAGTACAAGGGCCTGGATGATGTGCTCACATCTGCAACGTTTGTCAGCAATCTGGGACTGATGTACGATGCGCTCACAGAGCTCAGCGACCTCTCTCGGCAACTCCAAAAAAGAGAGATGACACTGCCTACAGCAGATAGGCTCTTAACTCGAGAAATACGAGTTTTTGAATCCATGGTCACCATGCCTGGCCCACACATGACTACAGTTCATACAGCTCTAGCTGAGAAGTCCTTCAAGGGTGTTGCCCTGCCCCTGCGTGAGAATGGCAGGCTTGTACAGATTCATGCAGGTCAGTTTTTCCGCAGTATGGTAGAGAATCTGAGACACAGAATGACTTCCACAACCTCCTCTCATGTCAGCACAAGAGAAATCCCATTACATGGCCGGGAGGCCCGGGACAATCAGCTAATCCAGGACATGAAAGTTATCCATCCTGGAAGTTGGCCTGAAGAGGAGTTAGACGTACAGTATGGGGACGTAGAGGTGCTACGTTTGTGCGAAGTGCTGAAAGTGGACAGAAGAGAGACTGTTCAGGGCTTTCGCGAATACAAGGAAACCAGGGCATCCCGTACACCTGCTGCCATGGAGCCTCTACTGAAAGCAGTCCGAACCATCGCTGTCTCCACTAGTGAGTGTGAGCGGGCATTCAGCTGCATGAACGATATCCTTACTGCAAAAAGGAATGCTCTCTCTGTCAGCCGACTGTCCAGCCTGGTTTTCATTAAATGTAATGGACCATCACTAGGACAGTTCAATCCGGAACAGTATGTGAGGTCCTGGCTGGCAAAGGGAAGGAGAAGTGCTGATGAAAGAGCCTGTCCAGCTCCAGCCCCTGATACTGATGTCCCCAAGGCCTTCTGGAGCCTTTTCTAACAATGTGAAGTATATTGCAAAGCAGCTCACCCAGTGAGAAGACTTTTGGCATAATGTGCCGATTTGTACAGATCCTGGAGATAGAAGGACTTCAGACCAACCAGGGAGTTATCTGATCAGCTTGGTGTTCAATGTAACTCTTTACCATGGCTCAGACTTTGTTACTTGCAGTTACAGTTTCTCATTTTAGATTGTACACATTTTGCATTTGTTTTTACATGTTCTTTGTTCATGCTCTTTATCATTTTTCTGAGTTGGAAAGTTAGATTGCATCATAGTTTACTTTATACATATTTGTATTCTTCAGTGGTGAAGTATATTGCAAAGCAGCTCAGCCATGTGAGAAGACTTTTGGCACTTTTTCGTTTTTCGTTTTCTGAGTTGGAAAGTTAGATTGCATTCAAAATGTACAGAAATACTTAATTTTGTTAAAGCTTTTTATAAAAAATGCTTCTGACCAGAGCTTTGTTTCCTTGTCATTAATGTTGAACACCACCAGAGGGGCTCTCACCTGAAAGGTCTCTGCTTCATGTGTCTTCAGCAGAAGATCTAGACTTTGATTGCTATATTTTCAGTTAATATTGACCTTACTGAGCTTTAGCCATATCCGCTGCCTATCATGAAAAATGTTAAGTACAGTGAACCTTTCTAAAATATACAGTAGTAAAGAGACAAATCCACCAGCATTATAGTAGCCAAATTCTTGTTTGTGGGCTGTATATATAAAATTGACTTGAAAAAGTTGCTGATTTTAGAGTACTGGCACCTTTTTCATTCCAATTCAAGCACTGGTGACAAACAAACATTGAAAATGTAGATATAGTTAGATATATTTAGAGTTTTGAAGACTCAACTATGATGAAGATAACTCTGAACGTGAGTCAAGCTTTAAGCTTGTTTTTTGACATGGAGGAGGAGGAATCTGTGATGTTGCCCTCTGTGTCGTAGTTGACAGAAACCGCTTTGAAGCGTGGCACAGATAAAGACAGAAAAAACAGATTTTTGTACATAATGTGTATATATATATATATATTTGTATTATATTTATAATAACACTTTTGCCTTATCAGAATGAAATCCCATGCTACCTCAATCAAACTTTCACATTATCATAGTCACATCCCATGTATATATTTCCAGCTTTTAAATGGTTTCGTTGTGTATGTTTGTGTTGTGAAAAATAAAATCATTTTCAAAATCTGTTTTTACATATATGTTGTGATTTTGGGTCCAAAATGTTCATATAGTAGAAGATCACCTACATCCAAACGAAATAAATATAATTAATTATGATGAATACGTTAAGTCTTGTTCATTGTTTTTCACTTTTATTAAATGTTTGATATTTCTTTCTCTGTGTGCGGGGGATCACAGGAGGGGGGAGAGCTGTGGAATGTGACTCCACACATTCCGATGGCCAATTAGTTTTAAACAAAGGGTCCCCAACATACATATGAAACATGGGGGGGTTGGGGCTGGAGAACGGTATGGTCCTACCGTTTTCATACTTTATATATCTTAGCATATTCATACACACTGTTCATACTGCTCACAGGGTGATATCTAGTGTATTCATACCCCTCACTGTTTATTCATCATTCAATTAATTATATATTTTATTCTGTAGATTGTGAACATTACTTTTCACTTTACTGCTTGTTGCTCCTGGTTAGAAGCTAAACTGCATTTCGTTGTCTCAGTATCGGCGGTCACTCCTGATCAACCCACCAGGGCTGTTTCCTCAGAACGAGAGGAAAGTTTTTACCAGGACAGCTTTTTTAAGGGACAGCATCGCCCTGAGATCTATGCTGCTAATATGTTCATGGCCATAACGCCATTTGTAACATATGGGAGAATGGTGAAAATAACCAACTGGACTGGGACCAATGGGAAAATGCCTCTTCCCCTCAATGTGAAGCAACAGATTGAGTCTTATGTTTCCAATCGGTTCCCAAATCTGAACATTGACCAGTGGCATAAGATCAGGAGCCGGGTAAACGAGAGACTGAGGAGCCCCAGAAAAACAGATCCCGAAATCGCTCGTCCTGGTTTCCGCAGCAGATAGGCCTACAGCATGTGTCTGTTACTGTATGTCAGTTATTTTAAATAAAATGGTGAAAACTGAACTTGAAAATTGTTTCCTCTTTTTATTTTCGGGATGGGGAGACGTGTGTGATTAAAAATTCATTCGCAGAAATGTAAAGTGATCTAACTAAGTTCTATTCATATTCTTGACGGGAAGAGCCGTGTAAATGGGTGGCCATATGCATTTGAAAAGCAATATAAATCACACAGTTATTATGCAATAGGCTATAAAAGCACCACCGATTACCTTTCTCCAATTCAAACTCTTGACGGGAAAAAAGGAAGGTGTAAATGGTTGGGCTATACTGTACTGTATACATACAAAGGCCATTCAATAGACGTTCAATATATAGTATTCGTTTATTAGAGTCGGCTTGACTCGGTTTGCATTCATAAAGAATGCACAAATGTGTTTAATCGTTAATGTCATAGTATTCGTTTATTAGTCCCCGAGGGGAAATGGGTAGCAGCACATCACAGAGGCATTTAAAAAGTGAAGAACATTCAAGTTAAACAATACTAAGTAAACAATTAACACAGTAAATTATGTGGATTAAATCACATTTATTTCGTTAAAAATAAACTAAATGACTCGGTTTGCATTCATAAAGAATGCACAAACGTGTTTAATCCTGCTCAAGATTAGATTCAACTTTATTGTTATTGCACAGATTACAGGTACTGAGACAACGAAATGCAGTTTAGCTTCTAACCAGGTGCAACAAGCAGTAAAGTGAAAAGTAATGTACACAATCTACAGAATAAAATATATAATGAATTGAATGATGAATAAACAGTGAGGGGTATGAATACACTAGATATCAGCCTGTGAGCAGTATGAACAGTGTGTTAATCGTTAATGTCAGATATGTACTAAGTAAATAGCCTACATTAATTTCATGATGGATTAAACCACATTTATTTCGTTAAAAATAAACAAAATGATTAAATGCAGGGTGAATTGCCCTAATGTGGAACATTTTTGCATTTCAAACTTCGGGAATATATTGCGACATGAAGCCGATACAATAAATCAAAATCCAGTAACATTCTGAAATCCCCAGGATGTGTCCTAATCAAACCAAAAGAGAACATGCAGATATTAAACTCATACAAGAAATGGTAGACATATTAGTACTCTTAGTGCCAAGTTGTCTCAGACAATCTGTTTTCCTAATGTGGGACAGTTCTGTGCAAAATGTGGGACACTGAAAAGTCTATATTAAAAAGCCTCAGTCACCTTCATTCATGTAATAAAAAAATCTCAGGCCAGTAACACTCAAAGCTACAGTAAATGTGCAATACCATGCTATGTTACTATTTATAATGTTATTGTTGTTACAACAGAAGATGTTTTTATTTAAATTGAAGTTAAATGCATCAATCTGGTGCACTGAGGGCAAAATTAGTAGATTTGTGGATACGGCTCTCAACACTCATATGAAACAGAACTGTTCTTACAATGTGTGTTGGAAGGTATTAAATTACTATGCATATTTTATTGTGTAAACACACAGCTGATCACCTGAGAGCTGCCGTTTCATTCAGAGCGTTTAAAAAAAACGACGGTCTGATTTCAACAACTCAATGTGTGATTATTATAGCAGTAATATTAGACACTAATAATACAGTAAACTATGAACACTGTACATATTATTGTTTGCCCGTGGGATTAGGATGATCGGTAGAGAGCCGCTGCGTCGGATGTGATATAAAAACAAAGCGATTATTGTCGTTGTTGTAAACTCACGTGGATTAAATGTAGTGCATTCATTTCAACTCGCGAAATATGATACATTAAATGATCGCGAGGATCACGATCGAACATCGTTTGTTTGACCCTGGATGCATTTCCTGATCTAAAAACATAGCGAACAAATTTACGCGGCGTAAATTACGCCAACGTGAATTAAACATTATTTTGTTAAATAAAAACATGGTGATGTTTAGTAAATTATTACATGTCTCTTACTTAAGCACAGAATGTGATCCTATCCGTGACATATATGGATCTTAACAAATATCCGCTATATCAGATCCCTGTAGATCAGCTGTTTATTTCACATGAGTTCCAGTGTGGCAGCTTTTCACGGCTCCCCCTGGTGGATCCATGATCCATTGCTGCTGGTTTCATTATAATTAAATGTATTTATCAAGGGGGCGTTTCAAGTCCTGCGGGGGGGTTTTCCTTTTCTGCAGGGGCCCACCCCGTGCCGATCACGGACCCGCCCGGGTAGGCGTCTGAAACGAAGCGCTACATCTGTAAATAGAGCCTATAATGAATATTGCCTTTTCATAAGAGATATTGTGAATGGGGGAAATAGAGTAATCTATTGGGAACAGAAAAGTCTAAAGTCATGCTAGTCACCTCTGTGAGTCGGTACTTGCTAATGTTTAGCTGGTGTCATGTTTATGTTGGCTACAGTCAAATATTTTTTAGCTTATGTAGGTTTCTGACTGAGCAAAATTACCCAGATATATTATGTGTACTGTGCTGTGTATACTGCACTGTACACTCTAAAAACAAATGCCTTGGCTCAACAAAGAAAATCAACGCAACAGTTTCCATCGATGTTTATGGAGTTAAGACAACTTCTAATGAAATTTTCTTAAAGCAACAAAGTTATTTGAGTTAGGGGAGAAGGCTTTTCCTCTACAATCGGAGGTATTTTTAATTACCACTTACTTAATAATTGGTAGCATAAACACAAGTTTTGAAGTTGATTACTCAAAAGATTAAGTTGTTCCGACTAGTTTTACCACATGATTTAAAAGGAATTTTAAGTTGTATGTACTTAATTACCCTCATTCGGGATACAAGTTTTTAAGTTGATTACTCCAAAAATTAAGTTGCTCCAACTTGTTTTACCGTATGATTTAAAAGACATTTTAAGTTGTATGTACTGTACTTAATTACCATCATTGTGAACACACGTTTTTAAGTTGACAACCATTTATAAATTAAGTTGCTCCAAATATATTGTATTCAATAGTTTTTTTTCTTAGCTTTTTCCTGTTTTGCCTTTAAAGAAATAAATTAATTGATTCCACAACAAAAATATTAGGCAATTCACTTTTTATTTTGAACTGCAGTTGTTTATTTCAACACAGAATTGATTTTGTTTGAACATTTATTGATACATGCCATATGATAAGGTGCATGAACACCTGAAATCACAGCTGACTGCAGGAGAGAGGAGAACCATTTTATAGTTTGACTGCAACTTAAGAGACTTGGCCTTTATAATTTGGAATTGAAAAACGCACGACAATCGTTGTTCTCTGACATCATTACCAAAAACAAAAACAACGCACGTGCCTTGTTTGCTACCGTCGACAGACTAACTAACCCCCCAGTGTCAGTAGCCTCTGAATTTCTATCCACCAGGGCGTGCCATGATTTTGCCTCCTTTTTCACTGACAAAATTCAGAAAATCAGACAAGCAGTCAGTGCCTCTGCATCAGGAACAGCAAATGTGTTGTCTCTGTGTCCACTTAACATCAATTCAGACATCATGACACAATTCCATCAGATTAATGATAAAAACCTAGAGGACATTATACAACTTCTGAAGTCCTCCTCCTGCTGCCTTGATATTATTCCAACAGGATTTTTCAAAGATGTTTTGCCTTGCATGGCCTCAGAACTACTTCATATAGTAAACAAATCTCTTCACTCAGGTATTTTTCCACAGGCCCTGAAAACTGCAGTCATTAAACAGCTCTTAAAAAAGAATAATCTAGATGCTTCAGTAATGAACAATTACAGGCCCATATCAAACCTCCCATTTCTAGGTAAAATCATTGAAAAAGTTGTTTTTCAACAGTTGAGTAATTTCTTGCATTTAAATAACTGTTTCGATGTGTTCCAGTCAGGCTTTCGTCCAAACCACAGCACTGAGACTGCTCTTGTAAAGGTCTTTAATGACATCCACTTAAACACAGACAGTGGCAAAACTTCAGTGTTCGTATTATTAGATCTCAGTGCTGCGTTTGACACTGTTGACCACAGCATATTACTAGACCGACTGGAAAACTGGGTGGGACTTTCGGAAACAGTTCTAAATTGGTTTGAATCCTACTTAAAGGACAGAAACAACTTTGTTTCTATAGGTAAATACACATCAGAGTTGACAAATATGACATGTGGGGTTCCTCAAGGCTCCATCTTGGGGCCTCTTCTCTTTAACATCTACATGCTACCACTGGCTCAGATAATGAAGAACAACAAAATAAGTTACCATAGCTATGCAGATGACACACAAATGTACGTAACAATTTCACCAGGAGACTATGCTCCAATTCAAACACTGAGTAAGTGCATTGAACAAATCAATGACTGGATGTGTCAGAACTTTCTCCAATTAAACAAAGATAAAACTGAGGTAATGGTTTTTGGAGCCAAGTCAGAACGTATAAAAGTTAGCGCTGAGCTTCAGTGTGCAATGTCCAAAACAACAGATAAAGCCAGAAATCTAGGTGTAGTCATGGACTCTGACCTGAGTTTCAACAGTCACATTAAAACAGTTACTAAATCAGCCTACTATCATCTAAAGAATATATCTAGGATTAAAAGACTAATGTCACAGCAGGATTTGGAAAAACTTGTCCATGCTTTTATCTTCAGTAGACTGGACTACTGCAATGGTGTCTTCACAGGTCTCACTAAAAAATCTATTAGAAAGCTGCAGCTGATTCAGAACGCCGCTGCTCGAGTCCTCACTAACACTAAGAAAGTGGATCACATCACTCCAGTTCTGAAGTCTTTACACTGGCTTCCTGTGTGTCAAAGAATAGATTTCAAAATACTGCTGCTGGTTTATAAAGCACTGAATGGTTTAGGCCCAAAATACATTACTGACCTCCTGCTAAACTATGAACCATCCAGATCTCTCAGGTCTTCAGGGACTGGTCGGCTTTCTGTCCCCAGAGTCAGAACTAAACATGGTAAAGCAGCATTCAGTTATTATGCTCCAAATATCTGGAACAAACTCCCAGAAACCTGCAGGTCCGCTGCAACTCTGACTACTTTTAAATCCAGGCTGAAGACTTTTCTTTTTGTCGCTGCTTTTAATTGAACTATTCATACCTTAAACTGCACTGTAACTTTTATCCATGTATTTTTCCTTTTAATGTTTATTTTATTAGCTTTTCTTTTTTAATGCTTAATGTCTTTCATTTTTTGTAAGGAACTTTGAATTGCCTTGTGTTGAAAAGTGCTATATAAATAAACTTGCCTTGCCTTGAAACACGTTGATTGGCTGCTGGAGAATGAGGTGAAATGTAATAGGTTAAATAGAACGCCTGTGATGAGCTGATTATATGCAGCTGCGGAGTGAATGTATATACACCCAGTCTTCCTGAAAGAACTTGCGCTGAGCTTCATTTAAATCGTGAAAAAAAAGATAAATAACACAAATTTAAATTGCCCCACAAATAATAGATTAGCCATATTACCATGGGAAATGGGGACACAGCAAATACATGCTGCCATCACAACGCAGTTAGAGGCCTTTGCATATTTAAAACCAGTGCCAAATATGTAAAATCTGTAAAGTTTTTGTAAAACTACAGAAACAAACTCAATGGCCACCAGTCTGCAGATCACACACATCCATTTTAGAAAAGATGTAACAAAGATGTTTACACTGCCGACAGTCATTATTTCAAACAGTATGAACACATTTAACGCAGAATGCTCATTCATTTGTTTCCCTCGACCATCAGATCCTGGGGTGGACCGGTCACTGATGAAGGCGATATTAAACTTAAACTTAAAATGTTTATCTAAATCAATTAACTCACATTTTTATCTTGCAACCATGCATTTAATTAAGTGGAGATTAAAGGTCGCCTGAATTCGTTTTTAGAGTGTATGAGTGATGAGTAAAAGTTGGTTTGATTCGTATCTTCTGTATTTATGATACAATTATACTATTTCTCTCAATGCTCTACATCTTAAAAGGCATCCTCGTCTATTCTTTGCAAAGGAAAGGAGAAAATGCTGGCCCACAATTCCTTGCAGCAGCATCACAAAAAACAAAGCAGCATTTGGCGGTCAATAACATCTGCCCCCGCTGATGGAAATATTAGTAGTTTGGGAGGTATTAGGTCATAAACTAAACAATCAGACTAGAAAGGAAACGATATAGGATTTTATCGTCAATAGTGATAAAAACACTCAAAGTAATTTTGATTGAGGTACATTTCCATTATAGGGATGATTGTGAAAATTCCCACATGAGTAACTTCAAAAAGTTTTCAAATCACTATCATCCATAGCTTCTCTTAATAACTGGATTTAAACTCACTGTACATTTTACACTTACTCTCAATCTAATATTGAATAATCAATTTATTGCACAATAATATCCTACATTATATTTGTATCCACGTGTATATATATATATATATATATATATATTCTTTTAACTTTTTAATGCTATTTTATTTCTATTTCAGAAATATTTTGCACTGTTTATTTCTTGCATCTTAATTTCCCTTATTTACATTGCCTTGTTCTTTATGCTGCCAAATTGGGATCAATAAAGTACCTATCTATCTATCTATCTATCTATCTATCTATCTATCTATCTATCTATCTATCTATCTATCTATCTATCTATCTATCTATCTATCTATCTATCTATCTATTTATCTATTTATCTATCATGGTGGAACGTTTTAAAATAAAGGTATTATCATGTAAGAAAAAACCCACTTACAATGTTGTTGTTCTTTTCTTATGCAGGGGGACGTTATGATTTATGATTGCCATATTTAAGATGGTTACATTGATCGTTTCTCACTCAAAAGATAATAATAAATGGATGGCAGGGCCTTTGCTTCGAATCATTGTACGGCTCTAAGTTTTAAAATCAGGTGAAGAATGTGAAGCCACTTTAATAAGTGGATTTAAGGGTTGGAAGGTCAGTTCTCAATTTTTTATTATTTTCAAAACATTAATTAAATGTTGCCACTTGTGAGATCAAACCAGTATAATACCACACAATCTGTTAGTGAAGGGCAAGCTCCGGTATTAAAAAGAGAAGCTCAACTGATTAGTGTAACAGAAAAGGTGCCTGCTGGTGTGGAGAGCAGACTTTATTTACTGAGTCTGACCATCTACCTGGAAAGCAACACAACCAAAAATGTATTCTGCTGCTTCCATAATTCAGGTAGTTATGTGGCAAGATGTGCATTATTGGTATGTGTAGGGTATGGCTATTTTAACTGGTAGACTATACTGTATGGGCATGCAAAAGGAAGTAAACCCAGATTTGCATTTGTTTCTATTTCATTTGTATCTTTAGCATAACCGGTTCAATCGAGGTGATATAAATCTTGGCCAAGTTTGACTTATTTCTATTTTTTTAGCAGTAGCAATTGTCATAGAGTGGGCTGTTTATATTTCAGAATTGCACCCATTAGAAAATGTTCACGGTTAAGAGGCAAACACAGCTTATTTATAGCAGCGTATTTATTCCCTAAAAACCTGCAGATGTAAATACCATGATATTCTCTTTGTAATTCTAAGTATTTATGACAGCAGTCACACGGTGTGTATGTTTGTGTGTGTGTTTGTGTATGTGTTTGTGTACAACCTGGGTGAAAGGTACACAGAGTGTCAACTGCAATTGTAATCATTCATCTGTTGAGCAAAAACTGGCAGTTTCAACGTCTCAATATTTAATTCATTAACTAAACTGTTGACAGATTATGTGATAGACGTGTATGTTCTTGACAACGTTATCAGAACTTCGAAACTTGTCTTTTTCGTGTTGCTTTAAATAAGCTCTGCAAGAGGGAGAAACCATATCATTATTCCACAAGTTGATGTGGAGATCGAGCAGTGGAGCTCTGTAGGCTGGGATTTTATGATAAAATGATAAGAAGTTTTGTAAAGATTCTCAAACTTTTTAGGACTTGGACCTTTTATATCTGCGTACATTTGTTAAATCTTCAGGAACAAAAAGGTATCAGAGTTTCAAAATCGTTATCACTCAATATGCATGTCAGATACAGGAACAAGTGTGTGTGTGTGTATATCTGTGTGTGCGGGGTAGAAAATAAAACTTCATCTAACTCTTTTCCTGGTGTGGGTGTTCAAATCTGTTTTTCCTGGGTTAAGTGGAATACATTAACATTTCCTGTATACGAGGAGCCACTTATTATTGATGTGTTCTCACAATATGTAGTGAGAAACTAGAAAATACATGCTGGAGCCTTTATGCATCTGCATACATTTATCTCCTCAAATCTATTTCCCTGTAAGGCAAGGCAAGGCAAGGCAAGTTTATTTATGTAGCACTTTTCAACACAAGGCAATTCAAAGTGCTTTACAAAAAACGAAAGACATTAAGAAAATGGCATTTAAAATATAAAAGTTAAAGTGCAGTTTAAGATGTGAATAGTTCAATTAAACATTAAAAGAAAAAGTACAAGGATAAAAGTTACAGTGCAGTCTAAGATATGAACAGTTAAATTGAAAGCAGCGACAAAAAGAAAAGTCTTCAGCCTGGATTTAAAAGTAGTAAGAGTTGCAGCGGACCTGCAGGTTTCTGGGAGTTTGTTCCAGATATTTGGAGCATAATAACTGAATGCTGCTTTACCATGTTTAGTTCTGACTCTGGGGACAGAAAGCTGACCAGTCCCTGAAGACCTGAGAGATCTGGATGGTTCATAATTTAGCAGGAGGTCAGAAATTTATTTTGGGCCTAAACCATTCAGTGCTTTATAAACCAGCAGCAGTATTTTGAAATCTATTCTTTGACACACAGGAAGCCAGTGTAAAGACTTCAGAACAGGAGTGATGTGATCCACTTTCTTAGTGTTAGTGAGGACTCGAGCAGCAGCGTTCTGAATCAGCTGCAGCTTCCTAATAGATTTTTTAGTGAGACCTGTGAAGACACCATTGCAGTAGTCCAGTCTACTGAAGATAAAAGCATGGACAAGTTTTTCCAAATCCTGCTGTGACATTAGTCTTTTAATCCTAGATATGTTCTTTAGGTGATAGTAGGCTGATTTAGTAACTGTTTTAATGTGACTGTTGAAACTCAGGTCAGAGTCCATGACTACACCTAGATTTCTGGCTTTATCTGTTGTTTTGAACATTGCAGGCTGAAGCTCAGCGCTAACTTTTATACATTCTGCCTTGGCTCCAAAAACCATTACCTCAGTTTTATCTTTGTTTAATTGGAGAAAGTTTTGACACATTGATTTGTTCAATGCATTTACTCAGTGTTTGAATTGGAGCATAGTCTCCTGGTGAAATTGTTACGTACATTTGTGTGTCATCTGCATAGCTATGGTAACTTATTTTGTTGTTTTTCATTATCTGAGCCAGTGGTAGCATGTAGACATTAAAGAGAAGAGGCCCCAAGATGGAGCCTTGAGGTACCCCACATGTCATATTTGTCAACTCAGATGTGTATTTACCTATAGAAACAAAGTTGTTTCTGTCCTTTAAGTAGAATTCAAACCAATTTAGAACTGTTTCCGAAAGTCCCACCCAGTTTGCCAGTCGGTCTAGTAATATGCTGTGGTCAACAGTGTCAAACGCAGCACTGAGATCTAATAATACTAACACTGAAGTTCTGCCACTGTCTGTGTTTAAGTGGATGTCATTAAAGACCTTTACAAGAGCAGTCTCAGTGCTGTGGTTTGGACGAAAGCCTGACTGGAACACATCGAAACAGTTATTTAAATGCAAGAAATTACTCAACTGTTGAAAAACTACTTTTTCAATGATTTTACCTAGAAATGGAAGGTTTGATATGGGCCTGTAATTGTTCATTACTGAAGCATCTAGATTATTCTTTTTAAGAGCGGTTTAATGACTGCATGCAGGGCCTGTGGAAAAATACCTGAGTGAAGAGATTTGTTTACTATATGAAGTAGATCTGAGGCCATGCAAGGCAAAACATCTTTGAAAAATCCTGTTGGAATAATATCAAGGCAGCAGGAGGAGGACTTCAGAAGTTGTATAATGTCCTCTAGGTTTTTATCATTAATCTGATGGAATTGTGTCATGGTGTTTGACTTGATGTTAAGTGGACACAGAGACAACACATTTGCTGTACCTGATGCAGAGGCACTGACTGCTTGTCTGATTTTCTGAATTTTGTCAGTGAAAAAGGAGGCAAAATCATTGCACGCCCTGGTGGATAGAAATTCAGAGGCTACTGACACTGGGGGGTTAGTTAGTCTGTCGACGGTAGCAAACAAGGCACGTGCGTTGTTGTTGGTAATTGTTAGGGAAATAATTATCTCAGACTCCTAGATATGACGTACAGGACCAACCCTGACGTCTGTTTATGTCCTTTAACCCTCTGAGACCCACATAGGACATTTCTGTTTTTGTATATTTTTGTGTTTTGCCTAATAAATTGTCATTTCTTTGCAGTAAAATCAAGTTTTACACATCCCAGAAATCAACACAACCTCAGCTAATGATATGTGTCACTCATTAGAGACTTATATACACTATAATAGGGGATATTTGCCCATAAATAAAAAATAAATAAAAAACGGAGCTTGAATGTTTTACTTATTTCATTAAAAAGAACTGCTAACCATAACATTGAAAGAAACATTCAACACAGAAAATTGCACACATTTATTATCATTGTATCATAACTGATTAGAAGATTCTAACGTATTCTGTTCAATAGTTATGCCCATTCTTTTGGGCAGTGTCCATGGGCGTTTTTTTGCGAAGAATTGTCATTTTCTGTCCTGCCAATTTTGAAGAGTACACATGATATATCATGTCCTCAATCACACATGGCATGCTGAGCAGATTCGTCTGAATTTTCATCAACATTGTCCCCTTGAAAAATCTGCTCCAAAGCCTCAGCTGTAGTAAACGTCTGTGCCGTCCTTGTTTACTTTCAAAACACTAAAAGAACGTATTCCAACTTTTATTTATTTATTTCGCGCGTGGAATTATACCGGCTCTCATTTCAGTAAACATAACATCAGAACAGACAGGCAACCCTCTGAATCAGACTCCGATTGGCTGTGACTGCATCCACTCAGAGTGTCCGATTCAGAAACGTGACTCTTTCACTCTTTACGTCAGAAACAAAGATGGTGGATGAGAATAGATCTATAAATGATGAGCGATGCGCCAGAATCAAGGTGAGACCATCCGCAGCATATACAACTTTATGCATTCATTTCACCGAAATAAGTAAACGCCTCTCAATGAAAAACTGAATAGAGTTGTTTAGTGCCGTTTTTGTAGTTGAAGAGGAAAAACACGGCATGTCTCTGGCTGAAACAGCTGAGAAGTTATGACGCTTTGAACACAACGTGATCTTTGGGATCGTATACGGCCCCGTGGGTCTCAGAGGGTTAAGGACACAGGCTGCTTCAGCCAATAATGTTATTGTTCCTGTCCTATAAGGACACAGGCTGCTTCAGCCAATAATGTTATTGTTCCCATTCTGTGACCGGTCAATACTAGGTCACAGATGGTCTTTGTTGTGGGTGCACTGGGACACTTCCTTCTTTGTTGTTTGTGGACTCCAGGGTATGACATATTCGAGGCCATAAGTGGCGGACGCAGGTAACTCAGTGTGCCCAAACTGTCTAAAGCTATCTTATCAAAACATGTTGATTACTCTCTTTTGAAACCAGTTAAATGGGCTAGCAAGAGAGAGGCGCTCCAGAATTGACGTGGCAACCACCCGTGCAGTCAGACCGTGACTGCTGTGACTTGTGATGTGAATTCTCCGGCCGTAACTCCAAATAAACCTCCAGTGTTTGACATCGAAGCTCCTGCTCTACCCTGTCTCCTTCCTGAGTCGGTGACTCCCACTGAATTGCTACACAGAAGTTTCCATTACAGTAATGATGTCAGAGAAGAACGATTGTCGTGCGTTTTTCAATTCCAAATTATAAAGGCCAAGTCTCTCTTTATAGATTTCAAAGTGAACCTGGAGATTTGTTTTTCGCCACCTGCGTTCCGCTTTTCGACATTCTCTTTTTTCTGTTTTCACGGTCATGGCCTTTCTCCATGGAGATATTTTCTTGCCAGACACTTCCTTTACCTTAATTGGAGCAATGGCATCTATAACATTTTTAATTTTTTAATTAAAATGATCTACTAGCTCATTTACTGAGATGTTAGCAGGGGCAAGTGTGGAATAACAATTCTGAGTAAACATTTCCCTAGTATTTTCAGTTAAATATCGCTTTGTGGTTACCTCTTTTTGAACATTTTTGTGAACAGAAATAGAGCTCTCAAAGAAAACACAGGAATGGTCAGACAGTGCAACATCAGTCACCACAACCTTAGAGATATTCAGACCCTTTGAGATAATTAAGTCCAGAGTGTGCCCCTTATTGTGTATGGGCTCCGTCACATGCTGAGTCAGTCCATAGTTATCAAGAAAACAAAACAGTTCTTTCGCCCCTCTGTCCTGGGGGTTGTCAACATGGATGTTAAAATCACCAACAATGACTAGACGGTCAAAGTCAATACACACTATAGACAGCAGTTCGGTAAAATCATCAAAAAAGCTTGCACAGTATTTGGGTGGTCTATAGATATTTAGGAACAGAGCTCGAGAGGGCCACATATTCAAAAGAATCAAAGTTTCCATACAATGTCTTCCTGCATTGAAGGGAATCATTGAACAGAATAGCAACTCCACCCCCTTTCTTATGTATTCTTTCCTGACTCATAAAACTAAAGTTGGGAGGGATTGATTCGATAAGAACAGCTGCACTGTTATTTTGTTCAATCCAAGTTTCTGTTAAAAACATAAAATCGAGATTGTGCTCAGTGATAAAATCATTGATTAAAAATGTTTTTCCTGCCAAAGACCTGACATTTAATAAAGCTAGTTTAAGTTCGTTAAACACACTATCAGTCAGGTTTTTTGTAACAAGCTGTGGCTGACATGGAATCACTGCTAAATTAGATAAACTCACACAAACGTTTGAGCGCTTCCTGTATCTAAGATGATTCACCGCTCTTAATCTATTACCTATCAACACAGATATCGGCAAAGCTACAGGCAGGCAGGGCCCTGGCATGTCCTGGAAAGAGTTGAGAGTGCCATACGCCCTTGAGCCTGGACCCAGCAGATATCAGTTTGCAGCGTTTTGTACACACACATCCCTATCAGGCTTTGAAGGGGAGGGAGGACCCACCACCCTGCTCCTCTCATAGGAGGGCAGGGTGAGGGCTACACTGTAAGCCGGAGGAGATGGTGTGCATCTCTGCTTCGGTGATTTTGATGGGCGTCGTTGAGAGGCGGGGGTAAAGGACATGCTGCCAACCCTGCGTGTCGCCTTCATGCGGTCATCGAACTCCAGGGGGGTGGGGGCGAGGGTGAAAGGGTGAGCGGAGAGTAGAGAGAGCTGGGGGATGAATGAAGAGTATCCTCGAAGGCGTTGACAGGGGTGGTGACGGGCAGTGGAGACTCCTCCATTTGTGTCATAGGTCTCCCATAATCAGAACATTCCTCAGGCGGGTACAGTGATACTTCTTCAGGGTTTTCTGCGCGATGTGTTGTGTCTTTCTCCTGTTTTGATTCCTCTTGCCGCTTGTCCTTGGCAGAGGGAACAGATTGATGACGCAGGCAGTTGAATATGTTAGAGATAAACAATTTCACTCCTGACTTGTTCAGGCAAACTCCATTTGCCTTGAAAAGATGTCTGCGGTCCCAGAAAAAGTTAAATTTGTCAATAAAATTGACAGAATGGTCAATACAGACAGTTGAAAGCCAGGTGTTCAGTGCAAACAATCTGCTGAATCTCTCCACTCCTCTTCTGACTGGCGGTATAGGGCCACTGATGAACACCTCTGCATTTAGACAGCTGACAGTTTCCAACAGACATTTAAAGTCTTCTTTCAGCACTTCTGACTCTTGTTTCACAACATCATTTGTTCCAATGTGCAGAACCACATTCTTCACAGTCGGATGTTCAGCCCCAATATGCAGGATCTTCTCAGCCAAGTCAGAGACCGTATCCTTGGGAAAACAGAGTACTTTGGTGTTGTTCTTATTACACAGACCTTTTACATCTCTTACAGCAGAGTCACCCACAATCAGAGTTTCAGGCCCAGTCGTTAGCTTTCCCTCTAGCCTTTTACTTTTGGAGTAGCTATTGGTCCTTACCCTGCTGTGTGAAGAGGACGGGTTATCCAGGTCATCAGAAAGAGATCTCCGGCTCTCGGTCAGCGGAGCGTATCTGTTCTGGATTGGCACACTTGGTGGTTTAGGAGGATTGTTTGTAATTCTCCCTTTAGCAGCTGTCCACGGATGTTTAGGGGTTGAAGAGGCGCTCTTCCTGGGTGATAACAATGCAGGCCAGCCGGTCGCATCACAGATTTCTGAGCGCTGGGCTCTGCCTGTTATCCGTCCTCCCAAATCCCATGAAAATGATTTACTCTTAGGCTTTGCACCCAGAGAGTTCCAGGGAGGACTACCACTTGTAGATTTATTACCCGGTATACAGCCCTCCTGTTCCTTGGAATCCTTGTAGCTGCTAACTAGCTGTGAGTTAGCATACCCTTTTTCATTATTTTGCAACACTGGTAAAGTGGTGTCATTCCCACGACATAGTCCATTCACTTCCACATTAACTTCCAACCGTTGTATTTTCATTTCCAACACAGCCATCTTCTGTAGAAGTTTGTGGAAGTCATCTGTAGATAACGGAGGCATTTTGCTACCAACTAGCTTAAGCTAAATAGCATGCAGTAGCCTACCAGGCTTTAGCTGTTGCTAGGCCACGCTACTGTAAGACTGAGGTCGTCGTAAAAAGGTTGAAATATGGCTGAAATCCTCCGTCTATTTACGAAGATGAACTGTCCCAGTGATAAGTTAATGTCCAGGAGCCACTGCTCGAAGTTTTCAGAGAATAAGAATAGGAAAATCAGCATAAAAAGTAAGCAGAGGCAAGAGCAAGCAGAAAAGCGTCTGCACTGTATCAGCAGTCACAGTCAAGTAGAGTTCGATCTCTCTGTGAACTTTTTTTGGCCCCAGCCTGATATGTGAATGTATCTGCTTTCACTACAAATGTTGATTGAATATGTGTCTAACGCATTTATCACAAGTTACTTGTTCCTAATCCTGGTTCATAGAGTTGATACGTTTAAATTATTGATGATATATTGAAGCAGGACAGGGGAAAATAAAAACATATTATTTTCCTGTTTAGAAAGCAGACCTGAGAGCTGGAGGAAGCTAAAAAATAAGCAACACCTGGGAGTGGGAGAAGAGGAGATCACGCTCGACTAATATTTGGTTTGGCATCTCTTGAGTTTAAGTATTTTGTTGTGACTGGATTTTGATCTTTTTGCTCTGTGTTGTGCTGATGAAAATGTTTGTCAAATATAGACATTTTAATTTGATGAAAAAGTGTTTGATTTTGTAAATTCTGTAGCGAGGGCAGGAGCTCCATCTGTTTAGAAATGAGTCTTCTTATTTTGATAGATACATATTTTTCTGTCCGCCACCAACATTACATGTTGTACTTGTGGGATAAAACCAACGCTACAATAGGTTTAATTGAAGAATGTGAATCCTCTAACTGAAACAACTCTAAAAACCCTTAAATATGAACTTCAGACACAGACTCCAACCATCATCATCTGCAACACGGGCTGCAACTGTTAGTTAAGTTCAGCAAAGATGATCATATTTTTATTTTATTCCTATATTGTCATGTCCCCTTCTCTAGTTAAAGTTATATTACTTTTTTTACTCTAAAAGCTCTACACTGACTGAATCATTTTGGTAATTCATTCCAATTTGTTGATAAAATGCTTTAAGCAAAGCCGATATCGAAACGTTGATGTGATGTCCCATGCTGGTTTCTATAATTGAGTGCTGCATAAAAGAAAACACATTATTTATTTCAGATTAACAAGCACTTTTACTTGTAACTTTGGAGAGAATAAAAAGCACATTAAAAAGACCAATTGCATATTCATCGTTGCCCAGGAAGTTAAAAGCAAAGGTATGACATGGGGGAAATAAGCTAATTTGTAAAAACCTATGTTTGTATTTTCCGTGAAAGATGCAGGGGGATGCAAGCACAACATTTTATACCACATTTTAATCAGCACAGCTTGAAAAGGTCTAGTCAAACAGAATAAAACGTATATCTCATCCAGGCAAATCCCCTCCAGCTCCACTGCCGATCTATGAGTGCCGTCGAGAAAAGCCGGATACATTTTCTCTCTGACACAAGATGTCCGGGAGGAAAATGTAATTACTTTCCCTTATTAGATGCACAATTTTATTCAGCAACACTTTGTGGAATGAAGCACGCTCTTTCTCTGTGTTCCTTCTGTTCCTGTTTTTCTGTTATCACACCGAGGTCTTTTGCTCAGAGTACTGCGTATCATCTAAAATCTACCAGTGTTTTCCCTTTTTCTCCTTATTTCGTCCTAGACCCAGGCAAAATCTCTATCATGGATTCAAAGTCCCATCTTCCTCGCAGTGTTTTAATTGTTGAGTCTACTGGTTCTCATTCTAGCCGTAAATGCCAAACTCTGCTTCTTAGCTATGCAATGCTAACCTTAATTCACAACATTCACCTAAGACTTGAATGTAAAAGTTATTGGAATTGTGTAATTAATGTTTAAACAAGCAAGCCAAAATAAACCCAAACTGTTTCCACTTCCTTTCTGCGTCTTTCATCCACAACCTCGATACCTTCTGTCTCTTCCTCAGGTCGCTGTGGTACACCTGTCCACGTGGCGTTGTAAGTGGCTGGGACCCGCTCTTCCTGCCATGCTGGTCCACAGCGCTGACCTTCAAGGTTGACAGGAAGGATGACATGCAGGACGGGGCTGTTTTGGGCTGACCCCTGACCAGCACTCGGCTGAGTAACGGCAGGGCTCTCACTGCCACCAGAGCCAATTAAGGCCCAGGCATGCGGCTGCACACCACAGACCAGAAACTTCCACAAGGTGAGCTGCTGCCCCCTAATCTCTTAATACCTCCACTGCACCTGCAAGGTGACCCGACGCCACCGCAAGACGAAATGCACTTACTGTCCACTCACTATAGGGAAAGTGAAACCATGTACTGCAGTCACAATAAGTGCTGTGGAGGCACTTATGAGCATAAAGAAAGAATGATGAGATTGCACTGGTGGTGGTGAAGCCACTTACTGTACATGCAGCATGCAGTACTCGGAAAGATGACACCATATTCGTGAAAGGACAAATTCTTGAGATGGCAGAGATGGCAGAGATGACACGTCTGAGGTTAAAATGATCTCAAGTTACAAGAAAAAATGCTGGAAAACTTTCAGAGTGATAAATCTGCCAGAGTGATTGGCACCGTCAGGGTCACTCGACATTGACATTTTGATGAAAGTTGCCCCATCCGAAAATAAATCTGACTCATAAGAGAAGAATGCCACATATATTCGCAGGCTTTTGTCACAGATCACTGACCGCTGACGGCCAAAACACCATACAATGAATCCGTCAGAATATTTCTCATTTCCCTCGAAATCATTCTGTTTTTCATGCATCTGCCTGAATGATAACTGTGGCATATGTGTCAGTATGAAGGAGCTTCTCCACTCCAGTGGTCCACAAAAATGGAAGACTATTATCAGGCGAAACGTCAAAGGTAGCAAATTCAAACACACCATATGCATCCAATCTTGATTTGAGCTAAAGGATTCACTTTGAAGATACACTGAGAGGCCTACTTGTATTTCCTATTTTCACACTCTCTCATTGGAGATACAAGTCATCCAGAAGAGCAATATGTGCTTTGTAAACATATCACTCTTTGACAAGATAGGAGGTTGAAGGCGTTTTGCACTCAGAAGAATAAACTGAAACTGATAAACAAATCAAGTTCAGCTCTAAGACAGGCTGAAAAGCAATTTCTGATATCCCAAAAGTAAAACATCCAATGCACTTTAAGGGGGTCCTTGTAAAGCCAGAGAGGGAAAATATGTCTCCCATGGCACTATACATGTAGGGCAGCTAAGACCTCTTTATGTAGCTTTTTGCGCTTCAGCTTCACAGGCCCAAGCCCCTAATTTTAAATGTTTCTAATTTATTGTGTTTTTTATACAATATGAATATTCAGCCAATATTAAATATTCAGTCTGATTCTCCTGGTGGTTTGTTATACGCCTGCTTTGTGTTTTATTCTAAGAATATATTTGTTTACAAACTCTCAGGATACCAAACACGGGAAATAAAAGGAATATTAGAGGGACATTTGGTTATAAATTACTACATTTTCTCTAACAGTGCCTTAAAATTGATGTTAATTACCTAATGGATTTCAGAAAAATAAAATAACAGCATTAAGGACATCTCTAATGTTTCAATGTTTCTCACTCCCCCAACCCATCAGAGACTGCACTGACCTCACCACCTTCAAAAAACTCACAAAAACTCACCTCTTCAATCTGGCTTTTAATGTGTGATTGTTTTTGTATTATTTGACTTTAACTTTAACTATATATTTATTTGTTGTTCCTTCCTTTTCTTTTCCCTTCACTATATCTGTAAAGCGTCTTTGAGCACCTGTAAAAGCGCTAACAAATTAAATCTATTATTATTAATTATTATTAAGAGGAATACATAATTATAAAGGTTATAAGATTCATGCTTTTTATGCAGTGCTTATTTGCATTTTGTCTTTTTAAACAGCACTTGTTTTGGCAAAAGACAGCAGAATTGTGTTTGTTAGCCAGACTCTGATTTATTTTGTCCTGCTTGGTTTTGGATTCACACTACTTTCTTATTTTATGTTCAGCTCTGCTGCCCAATATATTCATCAACCCATTAGAGGCTCCTGACAATGCATTAATAGAAGCTGATAAACCCCTCCTAATTCCTTTTTTTTCATGGCTGATAAAATCATGCCACTTGCTCATGGTAATTAATTACTGATATCTGGCAGATTGTAACTGATGTCTATGCCAAGGAGTGTCTCCAGTTTCTGTCATCTCATCTGCCCATTGGCTCCTTCCCCCATTTAGTTTTAAATTAACACCCAACTCTGAGGAAAAGCAGCGAGTTGTTGGTATTTTTTTGGTGTGCAGTTGTGAACGAGAGGACACTAGAGGACATAGAGTTTTATAGGATATGGCTCTCATTACAGTGCAGCACTAATGCTCCCACACATTTTTACATTTTGCCTTTTAGTTATATTTCATTTACAACATTCTTGCATAATGATATAAAAAGTGTTCTCTCATTAATCATGTGTTAAATCACTGCAGGATATAGTTTCCAACCAAGAGTAAAAGTCGGCACCAGTGGATATGAAAACAGTTATGAATAACTCTTTAAAAAGTTATAATAATGGCCTTCTAATAATAAGAAATGTCCTTACAAAAATCCAATTGCAGCTAGTTCATTGCATGGTTTGCTTATGTTGTCTCATTTAGCCTTCACCTGGCAAGCTAAGCATTACTACATTTGTTAAATCTCTGAGGAAAATATTCTTATTCACTTTCTTTAAGGAATATTCAAAGATCTATACCATCCTGATGTCTGTAAATATGAATCTGCAACCATCGGTCTGTTGGCTTAGCTTAGCAGAACCACTGGAAGCAAGGGGAAACAGCTGACTTGGCTGAGTGAACTGACCCTGTATCCAATTGTAATGCTAAGCTAACCACCTGCTGGATGTAGTGTCATATTTTCCATAGACATTTAGTTTATGTCTTTTAGATCTTCATATATAACTGTTGGCAAGAAAGCAAATACGAACATTTCCCAAATGTTTTAGTTTTTATTTGCCGTTCTGGTTGGCTGCATCCTCTCCACTGTTTCCTTCTCTTAAATCTGTGACTAATTTGTTCAGCACTGCCAGATGGATCCTGCAACTTACACTAACAAAGCATGTATACTCTTAACAAATGTTCACTTTAGATATGCCACATTTTTGCCAAAATTAATATTGACTTGATTTGCATAAAGATCCTACAACCCAATTTTCTTAATCCGTTTGGTAGAAATAAACACTGAGATTATATCCCTCGTAGAAATACCTGTATAGAATATCTGGTAAACTGTAAAGGTGAGTTGAGTTCACACTAAAAGGCCAAACCATGTCAAGATATTTGGGGAGGAAAGTGACATCAGCATGGTAACAATTAGGAGTTTGAATGCTAATTAAAGGTAGCTGAACAGGGATTCCTGTCAGTACTGATGTTCCTCCATTTCCTGCCTCATTGTCTACGTTTTTCAAAGAGCCAGGGGCCCAGCCATTGACGTGCTGACTTCTTGGGCCAATATGTGCTGAGTAAACCCTGATTGCCTGCATGTGATGACATTGGGGCTTTTGGGTTGATATTTTGAGACTGTGGGGCTGAGCTTGATGTATTTGAAACCTGAGTCAGTAAACTGAAGGTCTCAGGAAACCATGGTTATGTTAGTAGCTGCTTGTTTCTTGTGCCGTGAGATGTGACTGCGCTATTGTCATGCTAACAGACTGGGGAGCTTGGAAGGAGTGTTCCAAGTCTTGAGGCTAGATATGTGAGTGCAGTTGGCAGGGCTGAAAGATGAGTTTGATTTTCATCCTTAGCCTCAGTAGGCCACGGAGCATGAGGTTCACTCTGAGTTAATGGCAAGACACAGAGCAACAGACGGTAAGGGATGCTAGTCACATAGCGCAAAGGAAAGCCCAAACTCAAGGGAGGAGCAGCTCTCACACAACTTCTGAAGAAAAGTTAACGGGCAAGAACTCTACAACCTGCTGCATGACCTGTGGTTTAGGTGATTGGTTTCAGGATACTTAGAGCTTTTGTTGCCCAAAGTCTGGTAGAAATCTGCAGAGCCATGAGGAAAGTTTCCCTGTTTACAGAATGAAACACTATAGACTTTAGCCTGGGAGTTCAGTGCAAGATAACTGTTTTTGTCTCATATGGACAGGAGGTGGCTATCTCAAGGGCAAGCTTGTGTGTGTGTGTGTGTGTGTGTGTGTGTGTGTGTGTGTGTGTGTGTGTGTGTGTGTGTGTGTGTGTGTGTGTGTGTGTGTGTGTGTGTGTGTGTGTGTGTGTGTGTGTGTGTGTGTGTGTGTGTGTGTGTGTGTGTGTGTGTGTGTGTCTGTGTGTGTTTATAGAGTGGTGGATGCATTTTAGAAAACACAGCATGAAAAAGCACTTTACACTAAAACACATTTACAAAGTCGGCTAAAGGGGCTGAGAGTTAAGTCTTCTTTTGAACGAGAGATGACAGATATGATTAATCAATTAAGTGTAATGACAAGCCATATATTTAACATCTAAATTAGAGGCAGAATTATTACAAAAAAACATTCACATGGAAAAATAATTTGGCAACCATTCGTTGCAATATATCCAATCTATAACATGGCCCTGAAAATACCTCAGAGTTGATTCAAAACCTTTTCAACACAGTAAAAAAGCAAATGTAAATACTTCTACTCACTTTCTTGCTGAGACTTAGATGAAAAAACCCTCTTCTAGGTCTGTCATTTGACTTTAAATGAAAGTGCCCGATCTATCCTTGCTGCCTGATTGGTACAACTCAATCGAGATAAGAAGGAAACCAGATGGCTCACAAGTAAGCTATTTCCATCGTCAGTTAAAAAAACAAACATTATGCTATCTTTTGCCATCAATTTATTAATTTTAAGTGCTGTGTAACTGTAAGCACATTTGTCATATTATTAGCTAAAGTTTGCAAAAGTGCTGTCAAAGCTTGGGTAAGTTATTTACTTTTACATCAAAATGCATTCAAACTTGTTATAAATAAAAATGGTCTTTGCTTTGATAAGGTTTGGCCCGCAGCCGGTTAACCTAGCTAAGCATAAGTATACACTTGCAGCAATATGCCAGCAAAGACAGGGAAAAGGAAATTGTTGGATGTTGCCAAAATTGAGGTCAACAATACAGGATTGAAAGTAGGCCTTACCGTACAACAATCTGAATCAACTTGAAAAGCATTCAACACAGTTGTTGGAGCTCAAGATTACACACAATGTGTCTTGGTGAGTAGCACTAAATGTGAACATAACAGAACACTTCACAGGACTGGACACCTATAAGTGCAGGGCCGCAGTTCAGACAATATATTAAAGATCAATGTAGGTGAAACCTAGCTGTGTGTTAGGAATATAAAACCTGAACCCTGCAGCAACGGAGCAAAGTAATATAGACTAATCATTAGACTATATTAGTCTAGTATTTCAAGTGATGGTCGAACTGTAATGATATGAGCAGTAATCTCCTGCGAGTCTTTAGATCTGATCATTACACCGTCTAATACCAGCCAAGGATTATGAGACCATTTGATGATATTGCCATCATACAGTTTAAAGTGTGTGTCTTGTTAAACAATTTAAAGATAACATACAATTGTTGATTAGAGAATATTATATAAAAAAATAGTCCAGGATTTGTTTGTAATCAATGAATATAGTGAAAGTAGTTTTTTTTATACATTTTTTATTTTCATGTGTGAGTTGCCTTAAACATGTCTAGATGTGTTACCTTACTTTTAAAGTTTCTCTGAGACGTTTCCTACAATATTTCTTGTCTTTATCAAACAATAATCCGTGCACTCACTTGGATCTGTTTGTATCAAGGGCAAACAGTATGACTTCCTGTACTGGGACAAAGCGCACAGCGTGCTTTAAAATGGAGGCCTATAGAGTCTCCCAGCATGCACCTGTCCATCCACGTCTTACACACAGCTTGGTGGCTGGATGCCACATTCAGACAAAAGCCTGATACAGTTTTCCCTCTTCCCTTTTCTGCCTTCACTTAAGTTGAGACATACACAGCATACACATTCCACTTCATAAAGGATTATATTTAAAACCTTGAAGATATCTGTGATGTCACAGTGAGAACAGAAAAAGAAGATACCAAAAGTATGTTGGTCTCCAATGAAAAAGAGATCTATGATCTCAATGGGACCAATCTGGTTAAATAAAGGTTTGAAATGAAATGTGTTCAAACTAGGGCTGTCAAGTTAACGCGTTCATTTTTTTTTCAACGCCACTAATTATTTTAACATGCGATTAACGCATGTGTATTTGGCCTCAACCCGCCCCGTAGTTTCAGAGCGCAAAGGCTTGACGTTGTTGTTGTTAGTTGGATGGTGGGAGATTCTAGCGAGAGATATGGATACAAAAAAAGGTGTTTTAAACAGCAAGCCAAGCACACAGCTGATGCTGACAGCCCCGCTCCTGCCGCTCGCGGCAGACCACGCTTGAAAGTTTGCCAGGGAGACGCCTGGACACGGCGTCTACGAGCAGCAAGCTTTCAACAACGATAGCTAAATGGGTGGCAGTGGCTACAGCTTGTCGGAGAATTAACATTGTGGAGGACGAGGAACTGTGTGAGATAATTTGGATCGCATCCAACGTGTCGACTGCACATCACAGCGCATTATTTTGATGGTGTGCGTGTCTGACGCTTGGGGAGTTAACGCGACCAACAACCAATCACATGAATCTCATGTTATTATATGATTACATGTCACACTTTATATGATGAACATTTGTGACATTAATGTCTATGGTGCTATTTTATGCAACATTCCATGCTGGCTAAATATACTGCATATGCCTGCTAGCTGTCCATTCAAACGAAGAACACTGGATATAAAATCCCCAAACAGGCGAAAACCTACCAGTTTCCCCCACTGTCTCTGCCACCTCCCTCCATGCCTGGCTCCTCCGGTTTGTATCCCGGTAGGTGAACAGGGACTGGTCATACAACACCGGGTGATTCCCTACCGCTACAATGATTTTGTCCTCCATTTTTTGGAACATGAGAAAATGACCTGCGGTATGGCTCTGCCAGCATACAAGCGGTTTGATTGGCTAGCGCTTGTACTGGCATATGATTCGATTGGCTGACGCTTCGCAGCGTCCACATGGCGTGCGTTGAAGCTTGCCGGCTACTCGTATGTTGATAAGAGTATTGCAAACTTGAAAAATATTCCTCTAAGGTACATTTAGAACAGATACAAAATGTGCGATTAATCGTGATTAAATATTTTAATCGACTGACAGCCCTAGTTCAAACAACAACTTTTATCAACAAGAATATTGTTTACAAGAACAGTAACTTGGACTCCCTGTGACACTTAACATCATATTTAGCTCATCTGTCACAGGTGTGTGTGTGTGTGTGTGTGTGTGTGTGTGTGTGTGTGTGTGTGTGTGTGTGTGTGTGTGTGTGTGTGTGTGTGTGTGTGTGTGTGTGTGTGTGTGTGTGTGTGTGTGTGTGTGTGTGTGTGTGTGTGTGTGTGTGTGTGTGTGTGTGTGTGTGTGTGTGTGTGTGTGTGTGTGTGTGTGTGTGGTCAGCTTATGAAAATGTCGGTATTTGTTTTTTATGAATACATGTTGAAATGCTTAAGAGTAAACCCACACTCACTCAGTAAAAATAAAATTATCCAAAAAAGGATTCTCTTTGGAACTGTATGTATTTTGTATTCTGTAAATCAGTTCTACCAGATTCTGCGAATAAGGTTTTATATTTATATTGATGTGTCTGTCATAGTTAGTAATATAGGATTTTTTTAAGTCAACGTTTCACACTATTTTTGGTTTGTTGTTGATTAAACCCAATAGGAATGGGTCTTGTAAATACATTACAGTTGGGTATTGTACTTGAATTTTCCTTGTGCTTTACATCATTTAGCATTCTAACAATATGTTGTGTTCAGGTACTCAGACTCAAACTTGATACAGTACTATTATTGTTTATCTGTCCTACTTACCAGTTGTTGTTGAACTGGTTGTAAACTCTCTGCAGCACAACCTTCTCCCTGGTGCTCTGTGTTGTCAGACATGGTCTATATATACAGTATATGTCTGTTCTTCTTGTACATAGTTGTAAGACAGGAAACTCAATTCAGTGATATTTCATTTCCTTAATTTATATTATGTTCTCTAACATGCCACCTCCTCTAACATGCGGGTATGAAAATTAGTTAATCAAACAATGCTGCAAAGACCCAAAGAATGATATGTGTAGGATTTCTTAGATCTTTTGTCAGCATCCCACCCGGGGCTGACATGCCCTGCCATCCTTGAGTGCCGTTATTGTAATGAAGCGTTGAAAGGTTGACAGCCAAAACAGACAATTATATTAACTGGCCCCTGGCCCTCTCTCAGCTTCCAACAGCGGCCCTCAGGCTAAAGTGTTTGAGAATCTCAGGTGTAATAAAGCAAGAGTGGCTGTCCTGATTAAAGTTTGCTAGATTATGTGAGTATATGTGTGTCTGTGTATTTTCCCTTTGAACCTATAGTAGCACAACGAGTAGAGCTGAGCTGTCAAATATGTTGTCGTTTAGCAGAGTTTTTGATAGTTCAACCTTAGCACTTATAATGAATCATCCGTCAATTATGGAGACCCAGAAGATTCTTTGTTTGCCCTTATATCTCATTTAAAAGTCCTCAAATGCAGAAAGTCTGTCTGAGCTCCCTGGATATCTTCCCTTAACAAGTAATTGGGGGACTAGTTAGCAACTCTGTGGCACAGACAGAGAGCTGTGCTGGCTCTCTAGCATCAGCAAGGTGACACATCCACCAGACTCCCACTCTCATTCAATTAATAATGACCTTGAGAGCGGAGACAAACTTAAGGCTGACTCATGCTTCTTGTTTCCTTCCTATAATGATATATATATCCAAGAAAACAGAATTATGTGGACACACTGCAGAGCCAGTGATGGATGACATACTCAGGTCCTTTACTTGAGTAAAAGTACTTATACTTAACTGTTAAAACACTCCATTACAAGTAAAACCCTGCATTTTAACTTTACTTAAATGTACCGAATTAGAACAGAACAGAAGTAGGCACTGTGCTTACTTCAGTGCAAAGTCAAATAACCTATGCATCTATGTTCCATGTTAAACTGCTGTAATGGATATGTTCAAGGTTGAGATCATGTTGTACTACTTTACCTGTTGTAAAGTTTAATCATTACAAAAGCAATACATCATATTAAGATTTTGTATCAGATCACGTTTGTTTACTTCATTGTCTTGTGAGAACCACATACCTCTCAGAAGTCATCTTCTCATGAACTCAGCTTTTTTCTTCTACTCAAGCTGTTTTTTTATTGGATTTGATACATCTTAATAATTGGGAAAAAAATAAACACTTTATATTTTTATTTATCACAAACATTCAACATCAAAACATTTGGAGATTTCACTGGAAAGGAAGTTTCTAAGAAATTGTAATCTGAAAATAAATTAAAAACTATCAGACAAATGTGGTGGAGTAGAAAGTACAATATGTGTCTCTTAATTATGTAGTAGAAGTATAAAGTTCCATAAAATGAAAATACTCAGTAAAGTACAAGTACAATGATAACGTATATCTGAGTCCTATCTAGGACTCTGTGTATGTATATGTGTGAAGATTCACCAGTAAATGCTAAAGTGAGTCAAAGAGGAGAAAAACATCCATATTCTTTAAATCAATCTTAAATCCTTTCTCTGTTGTGTTTTCAGTCGTTACCATTATTTTTCTCTGATTCCTTACATTCAACTTCCCGCCTACTTCTACAGCACATTATCACAGCAGTCAGCGGTCTGAACATAAACCAGTTGGACTATGCAATTTGCAAACTCATGAGAGGCTAGTCTGTGTTTGTTTCCGTTCATGATCAAAAGGATGTCTAAAGATGAGCTCCCCAAAAATATGTTCAACGCTGCAACCTGCCCATTACACCATGTCATTTTAAGTAGTCCAAGTAGTGTTGGGTTTAATTTGAGTCCCTGGTAGATTTTTCAGTTCATCCCTCGACCTTACAGCCTGTGAAACTGTCACACTAGTGTTAGAGAATATTTCTTCTCTCTTCCTAAGTGTCAAATAATAATTCTTCGTTACTCCTAAGCAGTGTTGTGCTAGTTACTGAAAACCAGTAACTAGTTACCATTACTAGTTACTTCATTTCAAAAGTAACTCAGTTACTTTACTGATTACTTACACCAAAAAGTAATGCGTTACTGTGAAAAGTAACGTTTTAGTTACTTAAAAAAAGGGCTCCCATTATATTAATGCCCTTATAGCCTTCATTTCAGTACTGTTATTGCATTGGTGAATAATACAATCTGTTGATCAACTTGACATGCATTATATGCCATCTGGATAGCATCGATATTAGCTGGCTTTACATTTTTGTATATTCTTTCTCCAGGTAGTTGGAAAAAGTTTTCCGTCCCATATGCCGTGTGCCGCCCGGACATGCTATCATGCTAACTAGCTCCCTGAAAGCGGGTGACTCCACTGTAGCAATAGCCTGCATGTGTTCTACAACATACCGTTGTGAAGAAGAAGCCTTCATCACAGTTGGCATAGGGACATGGTAAAAGGCACACTGAGGGGCTTCTGTGGTCAAAGAGATAATATGTTGACCTATTTTGATGTGGTGTGTTTGGGTAATTTGTCTTGCATTGTGAATGTGTTTGTAGATTAGAATGACATTGGTTAGGGGTATAAATAGTGGATTATCCTATGGGGAGGGGCTTAACATGTATAAAACCCTGGCCACAAGTGTTTTGATGGGGAGTCTGACTGTGGCTGTAGAGCAGAGAGGTACCAGTTATGTGTCCTCGACCTGTATGTATATAGGAGGGTTTTGATTTCTTCCTGTACAATCCTTGTTACTTTGTGTTTTTTCAGCACGTTGGTGTTAATAAAAGCACCTAAGGATACATTTTTGGTGACTCTAGCCATCTTATTTAATTCCTAGTTTTTTCATCGAACCTTTTTATAACATATGGTGTCAGAAGTGGGATGGCCAGTCGCAAAAAGGGACGTGTTGTTAAAACACGAACTGGACTACGCTCTGAGCGAAAACTTTTTTTGAAGAAGGATGAGGAATGGGACACAGCTGTGACGTCAGAGGAAGAAGGACTATCAATTAGTGTTGAAACCCAAGGGGCAACACCGAAAATCCAGCAGCGGCAACCTGGGCCATCTCCAGGAGCGGGTCCCTCAACCGGTGACATTGTAAATATTGTCAGGGACTTCATAGCGGCTCAGCAGAGGAGAGATGATATCCTACAGGAGGAGCTCAGGGGCCTGCGGGTCTCAGTTGAGGCCTCCCAGCAGCCTGTACATCGCTACCGGGGGGGTCCACACGTTGACGTTGGGCCTTCATTGATGTCTTCTCCTGACAGATTTGGTAATCCTTCTGGGGGTGTAGCGGCAGTTCATCGTAAGGAGCCAAAGATGCCAGTATATCAAAATGGTGAAGACATTGAAAATTACCTTCTACGCTTCGAACGCATGGCAAAGACATGGCAGTGGCCAAGGGAGGAATGGGCCTGTCGACTTGTCCCTTTGCTAACTGGCAAAGCCCTGGAAGCCTACACCGCGATGGATGAAGACATGTCCAACTGCTACCCAGATCTGAGGGAGGCGCTGTTGGTCAAATTTGACATCTCTCCAGAGACCTATCGTCAGCGGTTCCGGGCCACCTCATCGCCACCGGGGGAGACACCGACAGAATCATACCACCGGTTGAAAGGGCTCTATCGTCGCTGGATGCGACCGGAGCAGAAGAGTAAAGAACAGATGGGGGAGACTATCATCCTGGAGCAGCTGCTGCAGGTGCTTCCTCCAGATACTCGTACGTGGGTAAAAGAACATGAACCGGAGGATGGTCTTATAGCATCCAAGTTGGCCATGCAGTTCCTGAACGCCAGAAAGGGGACGACATCACGACCAACGCGGGATGAAACCAGGGACTGGAACCACCAAAGGGACAACTTTCCAAAGACTGGTCAAGGTAACCGGGGGGCATATGACAGGGGACCCTCTGCTCAGTCAGGGACTAAACCTTTTGTATGTTATCATTGTCAGCAGCAGGGACACAAAGCGTCAGATTGCCCCCTGAAGAAGCCAAAACTGACAGGACTGTGTTATGTGCCCAGAAAGGGTGAGGAGATTGACTGTCAAGACAGGGAAGGAGGGTGTAAAGTGATCCCGGTAAAAGTTAATGGTAAAATGATAACTGCTCTCCTTGACTCTGGAAGCTCCATGTCATTCATTAGGAAAAGTTGTGTGCCTTGTGCTATTGACTACAACCAGCAGACAGATGTGTTATGTGTACATGGTGATTGCAAGCCAGAACCACAGGTAGAGCTTACAGTTGATGTAGAAGGCCAAAGGTATCTGTTAAATGTGGGGGTAATTGAAAGTTTACCTGTTGAGATACTGTTGGGGAGGGATTTGCCTATTCTATATGATCTCCTTAGCAGTACTAAACATGTCTGTGAACCCTTGTCAGGACAGAAAATGCATGTTTCTTGTTTCGTAGTGACACGGTCACAGGCAAAAGCCCAAGCAAATCCTGGTGTCCAGCCTCTGCCAGACTTATGTGGTAGTCTGTGCAGTGCTGGAACAAAAGCACCAAGGAAAACACGTCGGCAACGGCGTTTAGAGAAACACGCTTGGTCACCTGTACCTGGTGAAATGCCTGGCAATGCTTTGTCAAATGTAAAGTGGGAAATACCAGAGAATATGACCATATTGCAACAGTCTGATCCCTTGTTAAAGTCTTTGCTAACCAAGGTGTTAAACTCAGCCAATCAAACCGCTCTAGTAGGTGGTGCAGCATACTTTCTCCACAATGACCTGCTTTATGAGGGGGAAGAGCAAGACGGCAGGAGATTAGTTGTGCCAGGTAGTTGTAGATCCCTAGTACTACACCTTGCACACACACTTCCATGGGCAGGACATCTAGGTCACTATAAGACGTATCTCAGACTTGCCTCTAGGTTCTTTTGGCCTTCAATGTACACTGATGTGCAGAAATATTGTAAAACATGCCCAGAGTGTCAGAAAACTTGTCCTCTCCGCAAAATCAAACCGAGCACCCCTCCAAACCATGCCGGTGATAACAACCCCCTTCAGGCGGATTGCCATGGACATTGTGGGGCCCCTGGAATAAAGCTCAACAGGATACCAGTACATTCTTGTGGTATGTGACTATGCTACTCGGTTTCCTGAAACTTTTCCTCTCCGGTCTATAACCACCCCAAAGTTGATCAGTGCTCTTGTTCAGCTGTTTTCTCGTGTAGGAATCCCTGAGGAAATTCTGACGGACCAGGGAACCAACTTCACATCACGCCTGATGGGTCAACTGCATAAGGAGTTGGGGATAAAAGCTATCAAGACGACTCCTTACCACCCAGAGACTGACGGACTTGTTGAAAGGTTTAACCAAACCCTCAAGAGGATGCTAAAGAAGTTCGTATCTGATACTGGAAAAGACTGGGATAAGTGGTTACCCTTTCTACTCTTTGCCTACAGGGAAGTGCCTCAAGCGTCCACCGGATTTTCCCCGTTCGAGCTACTCTACGGCTGGCCAGTCCAAGGGCCCTTGGATCTGTTGAAACGTAACTGGGAGGAAAAGGTAACAGACAAAAAGGCAGAAGGGCAGGGTATTTTGCAGTATGTCCTCCAGATCAGGGACAGGTTGGATCAGTACCGAGAGGAGGCCAGGCTCAATCTAATGGATGCCCAGAAGACTCAAAAACGATGGTACGACCAGCAAGCACGCAACCGTGAGTTCAAACCAGGTCAAAAGGTTTTGTTACTCTTGCCTTCTTCCTCTAGCAAGCTACTGGCCAAATGGCAGGGACCGTTTGAAGTGTTAAGGAAGATGGGGCCTACGACTTATGAGATCTTGCACCCGGAGAAAAGAAAAAAAAAGCAGACTTATCATGTCAATCTCCTTAAAGCATGGGAGGAAAGAAGCAGCCCTCCTCCCATCACCTCACTACTGGCCCGCAGGGTGGTTGAAGAGGATGACTCCGAAGGGGTAGTTGGTGCCTGGAATCAGCAGCCAGCGAAGGTCGATCTCTCCCACCTGGATGGTAAGAAGCCAGTTGACTTGCAAGTTATTTTTGATACCCTTCCCCACTTGTTCACACAGAAACCAGGCCGGACAGGTGTGTTGCAGCATGTAATCCGAGTAAAACCGGGGCAGAACACAGTTCGGCAGGCATGCTACAGAGTACCGGAACGTTTAGTGGAGGCGTTGAAGGAAGAAATCCGCTTGATGCTCGAGCTGGGAGTAATTGAACCATCAACCAGTGAGTGTAGTAGCCCTATTGTCATTGTACCCAAGAAGGATGGCTCTCTCCGCATTTGCATTGACTTTGATGCCTACCCAATGCCCCGGATTGAGGACCTGCTGGAGAGGATTGGTCGAGCCAACTACATCACTACCTTGGACCTCTGCAAGGGGTATTGGCAGGTCCCCTTGGAAAGCCAGTCCCGGCACCTCACCGCGTTCAGAAGCCCACTAGGCCTCTTCCAGTTTACTGTGATGCCGTTTGGTCTACATGGTGCCCCAGCAACCTTCCAGAGGTTAATGGACAAAGTTCTTCTGGGGTGCGAGGACTGCAGTGCTGCCTACCTGGATGACGTGGTCATTTACAGCAGGACCTGGGAGGAACATCTCGATCACCTTCGTCGGGTCCTAGGTGCAATCCATGCCTCAGGATTCACACTCAATCTACAGAAATGTGAGTGGGCTAAGCAGGAGACTCGTTACCTTGGGTATCAGCTGGGGAACGGTGAAGTCAGGCCACAGGTGGACAAAGTTGAGGCCGTCCTGAACAGTCCGAGACCTCGTACCAAGAAACAAGTACGGTCCTTTCTTGGCCTGGTTGGATGGTATCGACGTTTCATTCCTCAGTTTGCCACTCTAGCAGTTCCATTGACCAACCTCACGTGCAAGGCTGCTCGGAATCCTGTGGAATGGAATGAAGAGTGTGAAAGGGCTTTCCAGGAGTTGAAGAAAAAACTGTGCTCGTCTCCGGTACTGCAGAGTCCTGACTTCAAAAGACGCTTCCTGGTTCAGGTGGATGCCTCTGGAGTGGGCATCGGTGCAGTGCTGGCTCAGGGAGAACCAGGAGAGGAACGTCCAGTGTTGTATCTCAGCAGGAAACTTCTGCCCCGTGAAACCCGGTACTCCACCATCGAGAAGGAGTGTCTGGCAATCAAGTGGGCATTGGACAGCCTAAGGTACTACCTACTCGGGAGGGAATTCGACCTACAGACGGACCATAGAGCCTTGACGTGGATTCAGACCATGAAGGACCGGAACGCCAGGGTGACTAGATGGTATCTTGAACTACAACCATTCAAGTTCTGTGTGTGGCACAAAGCAGGCAAGTCACCGCAGACTACCTGTCAAGGCTGCCAAACATCGTTGATGTAGGAGAGGAGGGTGGTAATGTGAAGAAGAAGCCTTCATCACAGTTGGCATAGGGGCATGGTAAAAGGCACACTGAGGGTAACACACATTTGATCAAATATAACCCAAGTCATTGTTTGTTCAAACCTTTTTATAACAACCGTGCAATGGCTTTATCGACTTTTCCCTGGATAGCAGTCCCTTGGTTAAAATCCAGCCGCTGTTGCTTAGGTGCAGTGCAGGTGGAGGTGGAGTGGCGTCGGCTGAGTCTCTGTGGTCTTAGCTACTAGCTTTCCCCAGCATGTTGTTTTTGCAGATGTTTTAAGAGATGTGAATGACTGGTTTGGGCAGTAGATAGGCTCTTTGACCCGCCAGGACACAACTTACATTTAACTAAAACGTTATTTTCTTTGTGCTCGACAAAAGTGAAATAGTGAGAATATCTCCAGGTGGAGAAACTAGACTTGAGCTCCGCCGCCGCCATGATAGTCTTGTTAGTAAACAACACAAACACGCCCTGTCTCCGCATGTGACACAGGAAGTATTTAAGTACATTTACTCAAGTACTTAAGTACAGTTCTCATCTCTGTTCACCTGGCTGTTGACTATATAAAAAAAACTAACGCAGTAACGGAGTAACGCACCATGTAGTAACGGTAACTGAGTTACTGAATTTAAAAAGTAATGCGTTAGAGTACTAGTTACTGCCAAAAATAACGGCGTTACAGTAACGCGTTACAAAGTAACGCGTTAGTCCCAACACTGCTCCTAAGATATTTAACCTTATTGCCTGTTGACGTTTTACGACCAAACCCTGGCTCTGTTATCTCTCTTAAGGAATGGGAGGCTCCAGCTATCTTGATAAACCAGTTCAACTCTCGATCACAAAATGGTTTACGGCTGTGGGAACGCTGGCTTCTAAACACCACTGACAAGTGATTGAGTATTTCTAGCTCCACAGATGTTTACACCTCCCCCAATATGCTGAGTAACTCTCTGTAAACTAGTTAAAAGGTCTATCGAGAGATAGGCTGATCAGAATTGACATGACAACCCACCCGTGCAGTCAGAACCTTTTGCTGCTGTGACTTGTGATATGAATTCTCTGGCCGTTTGACTTGTAATAAACTACCAGTGTTTGACATCAAAGCTCCAACTCTCCTCGTGTCTCTCTGAGTCCTGACTCTCCATTGCTGCAGAAGTTTCCCTTACAACTAGCAGCTGGAGAATGACAATAGCAGTTGGTAAGTTCTCACATTTGGTAAGTTCTCACAAGGCCAGCACATTTTTTTGTGTGCAAGTGCAGCATAAATGTGCCACAAGAAAATATGAGTAAAGCGATGTCTTCAAGTACCTTAACATCCTTAATTACCTATTTCACTGTCATCAGGAATTGCTGTGTGCTCACAAAATGAGAGGAGAGGAGAGACATGGTCGGAGATACAGTACCTGCGGCTGCCGTCAGATTCTCCACACTGTGGTTCTCTGCTGAAACATTACTAAATGCATAATGTAGCCTGTTTTGTTTTCTGCTCTATGAATTATTGATATAACATTTTGAGTTTTACATTTAAATGCAGACTCTTGATTTAAATTCACCTTGATTTCTTGTAATGCCAAAATGTTTAGCTTTGCTCTCAAGTTGATCTGTAAGTAAAGAGTCTCATTTCATCAAAGGGAACATCTCCTCTTGACATTCAATGAAAAAAACTCATCTTGTATGGCCTTATGGATGTTTACTAAGCACACTGACATACATTGAATGTATCCAACACTGACAAAGAAGCTATGATAACACATTCAAGAAGTATTTTGTGTCTAAACTTTCAGTATGCTTCTTTAAGTACGACATGTTCATTTGTTTTCAGATAACAACCTTGAAGTGTTTGAAAACAGAATGTGACGTTGGCCATTGCACTAGAGCCTTATCTTTGAAATGGCTCTGTACACCAAAGCTTTAATACTCTTATGCTGGACAGTCGTTTTTAAATTCTTTATTTATTTTTAGTCTCCATTTGAGCATTTAGGTTTTGTTTGAATTTTAATTAATCTCCTATAATACCATACAGAATAAAAGCTTTTTCTCCTCCCATAATAATCTGGTGCCATAACAAGCCCAGCCAGTGTGTTATTAGGCTGCCACGCTGAATGTTACTCAGTCATTTTGGCTATTCTTTATTGCACCCTCCTGGCATATTCTCAGTGGTGTTATTATATAAAAAACACATCTTTGATATAATACGTCGGGTTATTTAATGGAACCATTGTGGCCATAATAGCGGGGGGATTAGAACTAATCCATACAGGAATTTTGCTGATAAATGCAGTCATAAAAGCAGCGCCTGCTTCATCTTCTCTGTACATTTTTGGATCAGTAGTTCATCACACAAAAAGTAAGCTTTTCTTAAGAGCTGGTTTTCTCAGGCTTATGTGTTTATTACAATCAGAAGAAAGGAATAGGTATTAAATGCCACTACATTTATAGTTTACAATGCTAATAAATACAGTCTTGTGTTTATGTAGGTGTATGTGTTTGTTTGGGGAACCACCAGAAGCCCTATTTACACGTAACAAGACTTTGTGACCACATGAGAGGCACACACGTTTTTTTTCTCCTGATTTTTGTTATCTCACTGTGTGCACCAAGTCAGTTACAGCAAGACAGTTTTTATGTGAAGAAAGATATCAAGTGTGTGTGTCTCACTCTTTTGTGCTCACGCTGGAGGTCTGTGCCCCCCTGAAGAGGGGTCAGCCTTTTTTGTGATATCTTGCCAACATCTGATTTTAGGTTTTTATGTATTCTTGTGCACCGTTCTCTTGGTATAATAAAGAGTATCAAAAACAGTGAAACAAACACCTCCTCCAACTTTATTATCACTACCATGCATCTGTTGTTGATGGCCCAACCTTAATTTGAATATACTTTATAAATTGTTTGCCTGCAGCAGTCTATTTAAATTATGTTTTATGCACAAAAAAAAAACAGCAGGTTACGGTTAAACTGTGTAGAAAAACAGTTTTTTTAATTAGTATTCAGGTTCAAAAAGAGGCTTCATCAGAAAATCAGACCTCCATCCTGATTCAGAAACAGGGCTTCAGATGATTGAACCGGTGGAACCCAGCTGCCCCTGCAAGGTGGTCTTTATCATCGCCCCCACTATTCGCCTGAAATAACTACTTCAAACTCTGTACTCTGAACCACCTGGTTCTATTTTTGTCCAACACTTAAAATGCTGGAAATCAGTAACTTAATGTTAGAGATTGCATCGGTTAGGCTAATAGCATTAAATAATAGGTGGTCATGCTGGCTTTGGCCACTTAAATCTCATTGTTGCTGGAAGAGACTGAAAACTAATGATTGACCTTGGGAACAGTAGCGTGCTATTTCTCACAATGTCTTTCAACAGATGGATGGTTGTCATGGAAATGAGTACTTTCTTTTCTTTCTTTTCTTGTTTCGTTCATCATTATAGTTTACAACGTCAAGAATTAAGTTTGACTCTCAACATTTAAAGCTAATATAATATCTTTAAAAAAGTGAAAGCACATTTTCATGGGCACATCTCTGATGTAGAGGAATATCATGTTGTCAAATAAAAAGCTCAAGGGCAGCTTCTGAATGGACCTTAAATAGTGTTTTTCTTTTTCTTTGCCTTTTTCATGCATATTGGAGTAACTTTTTATGCCCCTGGCTCTTTCAAAATGTAAACTCTTATTCAAGTTTACCATTTTGAGCATGTAGCTTTCATTTCATTTCAAACCTTTATTTATCCAGATTGGTCCCATTGAGATCATAGATCTCTTTTTCAAGGGAGACCTGCAATAGCTAGCTATAGCTAGATAGACAATGCTGTCATTGTAACTCATTGAAAAGGGCAACAGAGACTGGAGGGAGAGCAACCAGGGAAGAGAGAATGCAATAGTTACCCAGTGGGGGTTTTATCTCAGTAGTCAACATCTGTTGAGTCAGATTGGTGTGTTAGCATCGGAACAACACACGCCTGCATTTATCTGGATGTGATGAAGAGAAACAGCAACAGTATGATCCTGTTTCTGCTGTGATTAGACGGCCTGGCTAAAAAAAGGCAAACTGCAAAGCCCTGACGCCCTCTTAGTCTACTACTGTACTTACTGTATACAATACTTTGATGTTTGATCTGTAAAACAGAAGGAATAATTATGCAATATGTTTTCAGCTTCTGTTCAGTCGCTGTCCTTTAAAATGTATTTCAATAGGTTACAACTTGCAGAAGTTATCTCTATTTCTTTACTATTGCATGAAGAAAGGAATGCATTATTAATCACGACAGAGTTCACATTGATGACAGTGATTGTCATAGCCTAAGTAAATAGAACACCAAATGTGAACCATAAATTGATGACCATACATTTAATCTGATGTATGTATAAACTTTGCATATTTACTGAGAACAGAATAACAACAGCAGCAGTGGCTCAGTCAGTAGGGGCTTGGACTGGTCGCCGGTTCAAGTCCCCGACCAGACATAAATATGGAGTGTGGACTTCTATTTGGAGAGGTCCCAGTTCACCTCCTGCCCTGCCGTGGTGCCCTTGAGCAAGGCACCGGACATCTCCCCTCACTCCCATTGCTCCCTGGGTGCTGTACAATAGCTGCCCACTGCTCCTAGGATGGGTTAAATGCAGAGGCCACATTTCACTGTGTGTGCTGTGTGCTCTGCATGTGCCCATTAAAGAGGGTTTCATCCCTCCCATTCTATTCTATCTAACAAATATGACGTGTTAATGAGTGAGTTACAGAGATTTTGGTTGGCAGATTTGTGTTTTTTTACCTTTTCACCGATCCAGGCTAGCTCTTTCTCATTGTTTCTTAAAAATGAAAGTTAAACTAACCTAACTTTTCATGGTTCCCTTATATGGGAGATTTATAAATGTTTTCATCTAACTAACACATTTTTACCACAATTCCTTTAAAAGTCTCTAATATACAGTACTACACATTTAAATAGATCTTTTACACTAACGTTTCCTTCAAAGCACTATATTTCAGTTCATTTAAATAAGAGTGAGATAGAGATCAGAGTGTGCAGCTTTGCTGTAATGTAATCTTTAAAAACGCTGGGTGGCAAATGCAAAGTCTAACAAAACCTTTGTATAATATGGGAGGGTTGTGGCACAGTGGATAGAGTGTTGGTGTTCGGATCAGGGGGTCACAGGTTCAAACCCCACTGCAGTCAGCATGTCATTGTGTCCCTGGGCAAGACACTTCACCCCACATTGCTCCTGTGTGGATTGTCCACAGTATTGAGTATGTAAGTCGCTTTGGATAAAAGCGTCTAACAAGTAACATGTAATGTATTACGTAAACACGGCCCTTGTTAGTTATTCGCAGCACTCACATTTTACAAAACAGAAATGCTGATAAAAGCAGAGAGTAAATATGGCCAATTTCTGTAAGTACTTGGGGGGAAGACTAACACAATGCACATGCAAAACCCTAACTCTGACTGCAGTGCTGACTAATGAGAAACAAATGAATTAATTGAGATAAATTGTTCATTAGTGTTTGCCATCGTAGTTTGTTGGGTATTTGAAAAGTTCAGTGCAATTTGTGTTTACAGAATTAATGGTTTCATCAGTCTAATTCTAGCAGGAGGCGTCATTATTCCTCCGCTGTAAGGTAATGCAGACAGATACAGTCTATCACGAGTGCTCCGCCATACCATCCTCATCTGTTACCACAGTGAGATTTAGGAGGCCCGGAGTGAGAGGCTGGACGTTTTTTTTGTGTGAAGAATATCTGTTTGTTTAATATATTAAAATAGTTTTCCTTTTGCATCACTGATGTCTGTGTAAGAGGAGGAGCTAACACATATCAAGTCCCACGTCTCTCAGTGGCAGCAGAGGCAGGTCACCCTGTCTTTATAAACAGCAGGATAGATGACACGGGGAACTTGAGCAGCGCAATTGTCTGTAACATCACAAGAACCCCTCCTCCTCTTTCTACAGCACCTACTCAACTTCCAAGTGTGTGTCAAGCCGAGAAACCGACAGCTTGACAACATGGCTTTCATCTCACACCCCGAATCTCTCCACAATCAAGCACCAGGGGAAAAAAAGACAATTGAGAGGCAGTCTTGAAAATGTGAAACCAACCTCTCCAATAAAGCTGTCTCCGTAGGTGCCCTGCTGGTTAAACATAGCCCAGCAGCCTCTCTCATCCCCATTTAGACACGAGTTTGTCACTTGGGAGGAGGTCGTTGCGGTGACAGTGATGAGGAGGCCCGAACATCAGACACGCTGTCAGCGCTTGTTAAGGTCAACTCATTAAAGAATGAAATGAATAAACTGGTAATGGAAAGTGTGAGAGGAAAGACAGTGCGGGGGACATCTCCATCTCCAACTCCTTCCGCTCCGAGGAAGAATCGAGCGGTGGAGATGGATTGTAGCGATTGAGCTGTGAACCAGCTGCGTTTTCTGCAGCTAATGATTCTTTACAGATCAGAGACAAACTTGCACTTGTCATGTGTCAAAGAGCAATGCATATGTTCCCCCCCCACGTACAGCAGCCCGGGTATCAGAAGTAGTGGAGGGGAGCGCTGTAGAGATTTGGTAAGGGGGAGGCATTGTTTCAGCTAAAGACACTGATACCGATTGATCACAGCAAGAAACATGGCCGATTGGAGATGAGAGGACAGACACATACACACAGAAATGCTTCGAAGACAAGCAGATTTTTAAAAGTTTGACATGTACCCATCAGCTGTCAGTCACTCAAAGCTCACATATTTTTGATTTTCTTTCTGAGAGTGTGCACACATACCCAGGGCATGCACCACAGCCTCAGAACTTTATTTTTCCGCCCATCACTTAAGGAGAAAAAGTTTTCTCATGGTGCTCTTTTGAACTGAGGGCACGGAAAGTCCCGATTGCTGCCAAAAAAATCACACAACTATCAAATGAGTGTTTGCTTGTTTCACTCCAGAGGCTTCGGAAAACGTTGCCTCACTGGCAACAACAGGATTAGGGGAGAAATGGCTGTGATCTGGGGACAAATGTAGACCTCAATGTGGTGCAGAACAATGAATTTATCAACACATAAATAGAGCTTTTTACAGGTTTAATATAGAGGCCTGTTGACATTTTACTTAGTGGTTTGTCTCCTGTCAAACAGGCACAATAAGACATGGACTGTCTCTATTCCAGTGTGTTTGTTTTGGAGCAAAATGTTAAGGGTTTGATGTATACTGGGCACACTGGACATATTTTGGTGCGAATGTTCAATTATTTATTTTGAACTTCGTGGGAGTACTATGACCCTGAAAAAGAAAATCAATATTTCAGCTCCGCAAACGTTCCAAACAGAGTTATTAATGTAACAACTTCCCATTTGTCATTTTGGTTCTTACTGTAATACTATTAGTCCAACATTTTCTAGTTCAAGGGTGTAACTGAGTGGAATTAAAGTATTTTCAATTCCATCCATTTGCTCAGTCCCAGCTCACGATCCATCCTTCCATAGTCTAAAAGTCATGACTGAGCACTCAATACAAAAATGCACTCTGCTACACTCCGGCATCTGTTCTGCTGTGCTTTTGCAAACATGCACACCTTCCTGCACCGGTTTACTCCTTTTGGAACAAAACATCTTACTTTTACTCAAGCGAGAGGTGAGAGGGAAAGCATAAACTCTGTGTGCATGGTCCTGCTGCACACTCTTTGTACATATATATTCAGAAATTGTGTTAAAAATATGTACTTGTGCAATAAACCAATTACAGTAAAAGCAGAAGATTGGAGTGCTGCTGGATTTCTGATGGACATATTGGATTTAACGAAGGCCAACTCCTGTGTTTGTCTGCAGCATTGAAACTGTGGATGTCTGGGCAACAGTTAAAATCACATCTGTCTAAATATTTGCCCGAACACGGGGTACATATTTGAAATTCTCAATTAAATTGACAACAGTTCTAACCCTAAACCTCCAGTGTGGTATCCATTAAAATCTCAACGACGCTTTGTTGTCAAGTACAGAGCATGAATATTAATTAGAGGATGATTCAACTAATTTGTCCATTATTTTTGCAATACAAAAAGAGCAGGTCACCAATTGTACACATGGAAATCAGTTTACTTGTCGTGAAAAGTAGTACTGTGAAAATGTTGTATAATGTTTTCTGCTGCTCTTTATTAGCTTTCAAAAATGTAAGAAAATGACCCTGAAGTCAGCCGACTTCAGCTTGGAGACACATTTTTTTTAAATAGAAAGCCTTCAAGAAATTTGGTTGAAAAGATGCTGCCATTTACCAGACCAGGGAGCATGCTATTTGGTTGTAAGTTGGGAATTGGATGATCAAGTGGTTTTGACCTCAACTCCTTCATACTGTAAGACTCAGAATCATGGTATATCAGCCTCTGTTGCATCAATGTCACTGTCTTATCTGCTTCTTGTTAGTTTTTTTTTGTTCTTTAAACATAAAGTTGCTAGATTACCCCTTTAATATATGAACAATTTAGTCAATAAGCAGAAGTCAGAACATGGTGACAAATGTCCACTGCAAAGTAAAATGGCTTCTTCTGATTTGATTAGCTTTAATATACAGGTATATAAAACAGAGAAAAAAACCAATATGTGTACTAGAGGGACTGCTATCTCCGTGAGTTGTGTTCCCACTATGTTCTGCCTCTATTAATTCCTTCCAGCATCCTCTATCAGTCCCTATTTTCCTTCACAAGGGAAGTCTGTCGATACTCCTTCCTCCAAAGCACCATGACGAGAGGAGGGGAGCGGGAACAGTGATCAATTTCAGATATGGCCTGAAGCACAGGGTTTACTAACAAAAGAGATTTCATGCACTGTTAAAGCTATTGAGTGGCCAGTGGATTAGCTCACACTTCACATTAACCCTGAAACTCAACGACAAAGGCCCACTTAACAAATGCCCCACAACCTACGCCACGCGGGCCTACTTAGGCTCCGATAGCATCAGTGGTAATGGAGACACTTCAGAGGTGACAAACAGTGGCATTTAGGCAACACAGATGCTAAATGTAAGGTGATCCAAACACATGCTAACAGAGACAGTGTGCTCTGAGTGCAGGTGTCTATCAGACGCATATGGCTGATATATTTATTGAAATAATGCTGATTATTTTTTATTTTAACTGAAAATAATTCACAGCCTTAAATAACTGTTTGATTGTGAAATGCAACATTTGCAAGACAGGTGACTATTTTTGATACTTTGAATCTATGGCTGCTTTTTTCACATTGACTTGGCTTTATAGATCCACTTAAATGGATTTTTCTGACCGAAGTAGGAGCTAATTATCTGAACACTGGCTACGCTTTAAATACATCCGTCAAAAGATGCCCTCCTCTTTGTAGATAGAGGAGAAGCAGCTACTTGCATGATTTTACTGCTGTGTGACAAGTAATTTCTCTCCAGATAATGAAGCAACATGTAACGTGGAATACAACACTGTATTTCAACCGCTAGAAATAGTCTGCGGCATGTTTTGAGTGTCACAATGCTGGGAGATAGTTTCCCAAACATTTTTTTTATTTGCAAGAACAGCACTTAGGACAATAGAGAATATTTCTTACAGTGTTTTCGGGGCACATCATCATCCATCACCGCTAAATTACAATGAGTACTGACTGTGTCATTTGTTTGCTTTGTTTGCCTGCAGTAGTTGTTTGCTGAATCTCATGTTCCTCTGGAAAAATACAGCAGAGTTATAAAAGAGAGAGGAACAAGGAAAACTTGAAACATTTTCAGAAAGTCGACATTGCTTTCATCTCCTTCCCTCTGCCGCGTTTTGTCTTCCCTTTACTGTTCTGTGTGCACCCACAACATGCAGTTTGATTGCAACAATGAACAACTGCAGTCCTATTTTATTTTGGATAGGGACCATGTCGAATGTATTCTCTGAAACTGAGTTTACACAGTTACTGTAACATGTCTGTACAACATGTGCAGTCTTGCAAGTTTACATTCTTAACATATTCAATAAACTATTTAAATGGGCCCCATTATGTCTTTTAGGGTTTTCACTTATTTGTAGTGTTATATACTGTAGGTTTGTATGTATGTAAATGGTCTGCAAAGGCTGAAATCCTAAAGTCTACACTCCCTCCCCCCCCCTCGCCTGAAACGGCTCAATTGGACTCCTTGGTTTACTTCTGTAACATAGTGACACAGCTCTTAACTTAGTAACACTTGCGCTTCTATTGGCTAGTGCTCCAACCGGTGGGCTTGACGACTGCTAAGGGGCGGGACATCTCTAAGCATTTAACCACTCTGTTTGATTACAACAGAGCCGGCAAACCTGTCTGGTTTTAGACAGAAGGAGAAAAGAGGTGCAGGCAGCATGAGAACAATAAAGGCCTTTTTGAACATTAAAGCATGGAAACATGTTAGAGTAGAGGCACAGAATACAAGTATGAAGCATAATAGGTCTGCTTTAAAATGGCTATGAATAACTGATCTACATATTCATCTCTTAACACCTTCGTTTTAAATACTTAACTGAGCGGATGTTGATCCATCAGGTTACAGTTTTGCTGAAAATATTGTACCCGACATGAAAATCAAACTGAACAGAAGTCAGTTTGAGATATCTACAACATTTCTGCACTTACACAACTACTGTAGCCCATTATGAGGACAAAGATTTTTTTTGTTGATAAATAGCAGTACGATGGTGTTTGAATCCACATTAGATGATGACTGTAGTCCTTTAGACATGCAGTACTCCCTTAACTTGAACAAGTCACTGTCTGGAACATAGACTCCAAGGCTCCCGGTGGGGTTTTCTTGTATAAGTAGTAATGTTATAACCCAGCGGCTCCCGCAGCCAAAAAAACAGGTGCAGTTTATATTTTAAAATGATCGTTGTGCTGACTATTACATTTTTTCAAATTTAAAGACTTTTTGAAAATGTAAAATTGACCCATATCTACCTTTTTATGCCCTGCAGTTATTGGCTGCAAATCCTATGCAGTCAATACATGTTTCAGCAGATATCAGCTTGTATATATGTTATTGGAGTCTTCTACTGTTGCCATCTGCACTTTTTGAGGTGTTATGTTTATTCTGGCTTTCAGCAAGCGAGTCACATGATGACTTATTTCACAGTTTGACCATAAACAACTCATTGTCCCGTTTCATTGTCCATAAACTGGAGAGCACTGGAAAATGGGTTATGAATCCTTCAGTACAGTCTTTATGCAATGTGAAGGAGGCTTCCCAAGAAGTAAATAGCATTGGTGGTGTTATGAACCGAGATACAGGACGCAGGACCCAAAAGCAGGATTCGGAGACAGATGTCCAAAAATAGAATGTTCTTTAATCACAAACTAAATCGTACTTTCACAAAAAATAGAAAGTAGATAAAAAGCCAAAACAAAGTTGTACAGCAACACAAAAACTCACTTGACAAAAGGTCTAAATCTCAAGGTAGGTATCTCAAAAGGCCTGGGTGCTCACGACATGAAACATAACGAACTGACAAAGGAACAAAGAAACACCAGGGCTATATAGGTGAGGGGGATGGGCACAGGTAAAAACAATCAGGGCAGGGCCAAGCAATCTCACGGGCGGGAAACACACAAAGGCAGGAACTGTGGGATCTGAAATGACAGGAAAGATTACTTTCAAAATAAAAACATAACTAAACCTAACATATCTGTCGAGTCACAACATTACCCCCCCCCCTCTAGGGACGTCTCCTGACGGCCCAGGCAGATTAGGATGTTGCCTGTCGAAATCCCTGATCAACTCCTGATCCACAACGTAGCGAGACGGGATCCACATCCTATTCTCTGCTCCATAGCCTTTCCAGTCAACGAGGAACTGCCTGCCACGTCCCCTTCTCCGGACTGCCAGCAGTTTATTGACTGTATAAACAAGGCCACCATCAACCATTCTGGGGGGTGGCGGAGGTTTAGTTGCGGGCACCAAACCGCTTTCCTTGACAGGCTTGATCTTCCCAACGTGGAATGTAGGGTGGACCCGCAGGGATCTGGGGAGTCGCAGGCACACAGACACAGGGTTCACGATCTTCGTTATTGGAAAGGGAACAACAAACCTGGTGGCTAATTTTCTTGAAGCGACATGGAGGGGTAGATCTTTCGTGGACAACCACACCTTCTGCCCAGGCTGGTACACTGGAGCTGGCCGGCGGTGTCGGTCAGCCCCCCTTTTCATTGAAGAAGAACTCCTTAGAAGGGTTCGACGGGCAGCCGCCCAGATGCGATGGCAACGTCTGACCAGGGCATGTGCAGACGGGACCAAGACCTCCTTTTCAGTGTCAGCAAACACGGGTGGTTGGTAGCCAAAGATGCACTGGAAGGGAGTCATACCAGTGGCAGAGGTAGGAAGAGAATTGTGGGCGTATTCCACCCAGGTTAGATGCTTGCTCCACGATGAGGGATTCTGAGCCACCAAGCACCTCAGACATGTCTCCAACACTTGATTTAATCTCTCCATTTGTCCGTTGGACTGGGGGTGAGGAGAGGAGAGGCTAGCGGTGGCTCCAATGAGACTGCAGAACTCCTTCCAGAACTTGGAAACAAACTGTGGGACCCGGTCTGACACAATATCCCTGGGAAATCCATGTATCCGGAACACATTGACCATCATAATTCCCGCCGTTTCCTTGGCCGAGGGTAGCTTGGTCAATGGAATAAAAGGAGTCATTTTCGAAAAACGATCTACCACTGTTAGTACAGTGGTCTTACCTTGAGACACCGGGAGTCCAGTAACAAAGTCCATGGATATGTCAGACCAGGGCCGTTGGGGAATGGGCAACGGCTGCAGCAACCCAGCCCGAGGCATGGAAGAGGTTTTGCTGCAAGCACAAACAGGACAGTCATTCACATATTCACCAACATCTTTAGCCATGGACGGCCACCAGAAACGCTGCTTAAGTGCGAACATGGTTCCTCTAATCCCAGGATGACAAGTGAGCAAGGACGTGTGAGCCCAGTGAATGATCTTGAAGCGTAAGGGCACTGTAACAAACAGCCTATTAGGCGGACACTCACTAGGTGCTGGACTCTCAACATTTGCTTGCTGCACCTCTTTTTCTATCTGCCAAGTTACCGCTCCTACCACACGGTTCAGTGGTAGGATGGGTTCTGGTTCCTTGGCAGCAGGCTCAGGGTCAAACAGACGGGACAAGGCATCTGGCTTGGTGTTCTGGGAGCCAGGTCTAAATGACAAGGTAAAATCAAAACGACTGAAAAAAGTGTCCATCTAGCCTGGCGTGAATTCAGTCTCTTAGCCTTTTTCATGTATTCGAGGTTCTTATGGTCTGTCCATACCAGGAACGGCTGAGCGGCCCCCTCTAGCCAATGTCTCCACTCCTCCAAGGCTTGTTTCACTGCCAGTAGTTCACGATTGCCCACGTCGTACAGATGTAGCGCTTCGTTTCAGACGCCTACCCGGGCGGGTCCGTGATCGGCATGGGGTGGGCCCCTGCTGAAAAGGAAAACCCCCCCGCAGGACTTGAAACGCCCCCAGCAGCAATGGATCATGGATCCACCAGGGGGAGCCGTGAAAAGCTGCCACACTGGAACTCATGTGAAATAAACAGCTGATCTACAGGGATCTGATATAGCGGATATTTGTTAAGATCCATATATGTCACGGATAGGATCATATTCTGTGCTTAAGTAAGAGACATGTAATCATTTACTAAACATCACCATGTTTTTATTTAACAAAATAATGTTTAATTCACGTTGGCGTAAGTACAAAACCATCGCTATGTTTTTAGATCAGGAAATGCATCCAGGGTCAAACAAACGATGTTCGATCGTGATCCTCGCGATCATTTAATGTATCATATGTTCGCGAGTTGAAATGAATGCACTACATTTAATCCACGTGAGTTTACAACAACGACAATAATCACTTTGTTTTTATATCACATCCGACGCAGGAAAATGCAGCGGTTACAACATCTTCTGTTGTAACAACAATAACATTATAAATAGTAACATAGCATGGTATTGCACATTTACTGTAGCTTTGAGTGTTACTGGCCTGAGATTTTTTTATTACATGAATGAAGGTGACTGAGGCTTTTTAATATAGACTTTTCAGTGTCCCACATTTTGCACAGAACTGTCCCACATTAGGAAAACAGATTGTCTGAGACAACTTGGCACTAAGATTACTAATATGTCTACCATTTCTTGTATGAGTTTAATATCTGCATGTTCTCTTTTGGTTTGATTAGGACACATCCTGGGGATTTCAGAATGTTACTGGATTTTGATTTATTGTATCGGCTTCATGTCGCAATATATTCCCGAAGTCTGAAATGCAAAAATGTTCCACATTAGGGCAATTCACCCTACATTTAATCATTTTGTTTATTTTTAACGAAATAAATGTGGTTTAATCCATCATGAAATTAATGTAGGCTATTTACTTAGTACATATCTGACATAAACGATTAACACACTGTTCATACTGCTCACAGCTGATATCTAGTGTATTCATACCCCTCACTGTTTATTCATCATTCAATTCATTATATATTTTATTCTGTAGATTGTGAACATTACTTTTCACTTTACTGCTTGTTGCTCCTGGTTAGAAGCTAAACTGCATTTCGTTGTCTCAGTACCTGTAATCTGTGCAATAACAATAAAGTTGAATCTAATCTTGAGCAGGAACTAATGTAGGCTATTTACTTAGTAGGCCTACATATCTGACATGAACGATTAAACACGTTTGTGCATTCTTTATGAATGCAAACCGAGTCATTTAGTTTATTTTTAACGAAATAAATGTGATTTAATCCACATAATTTACTGTGTTAATTGTTTACTTAGTATTGTTTAACTTGAATGTTCTTCACTTTTTAAATGCCTCTGTGATGTGCTGCTACCCATTTCCCCTCGGGGACTAATAAACGAATACTATGACATTAACGATTAAACACATTTGTGCATTCTTTATGAATGCAAACCGAGTCAAGCCGACTCTAATAAACGAATACTATATATTGAACGTCTATTGAATGGCCTTTGTATGTATACAGTACAGTATAGCCCAACCATTTACACCTTCCTTTTTTCCCGTCAAGAGTTTGAATTGGAGAAAGGTAATCGGTGGTGCTTTTATAGCCTATTGCATAATAACTGTGTGATTTATATTGCTTTTCAAATGCATATGGCCACCCATTTACACGGCTCTTCCCGTCAAGAATATGAATAGAACTTAGTTAGATCACTTTACATTTCTGCGAATGAATTTTTAATCACACACGTCTCCCCATCCCGAAAATAATAAAGAAAATAAAAAGAGGAAACAATTTTCAAGTTCAGTTTTCACCATTTTATTTAAAATAACTGACATACAGTCAGGGGCGGACTGGGACTACAAATCAGCCCGGGACTCTCGACCGGCCCACTTCGGTACCGCTGGCCCACCGCGGTACCGCAAGTAAATACCGCTAGTAAATTCCGCTAGTAAATTGTCGGGGGGACTGGGGGGGTAGACAATTTACTAGCGGTAGACATTAAGGGTAAATAATGTCTATCTCCGGGCCGGTGGACTTGTATTATCACTGGCCCCACCATTGTAACCACTGGCCCGGAGCATTCGTCCAAAAAAAAAATCGACTAATAATGAAGAAAATGAACACATTTGTTGCAATAGTAATTTATGCACTAACTACATTACTACTACAACATTTTAATCATCAGTTCTTCCTCATTTTCCTCAATTGTTCATATTTGGTTTATTAAAATAATGATATTGTGGTCATTGTTAAAAAATGTCTGCTATTATTATTATTTGTATAATGCACTTTCTGCCTTCCTGTCATTCGGAGTTAGACATGTAATGGCTATAGAGTAGATTAGAACCTTCATTATCCTAAACTGCTGGGACATTTCGCCAATACCTTTATATTGTCTACTCTTCACTTACTTGTCAGCAGGTCGGCATTGATGTACAGAGCCGACAGAAGACCTTGTTTATATTGGCATCATATTGAGAGGTGCAGCCAGTGACGCGTCCTGAAACCAGGAAGTAGCTGCTGGTTCCCTCGTCAAGGGTTTTGGAAAATAGCTGGAAATAAGGTCTGTGGAAAACAAACCTGTTTGATAAATGCACGTTTTGTTCAACCGGATAATCTCCACATGTCTACCCTACTTTTATAATTTTCGAATCATAAATCTAATCGATAGATTATAAAAGGGTGTTAGGACGCGGCACTGCAGCCAACTCCATCATCAAGCTGGCTGAAACTTTCTCTCCCTCTTCTTCTCATACTCCCTGTCACTCTCCTTTAACTCCTCCGGTGACTTTCTTTTATTTGAAGATTGTTTTTTGCCCGCTCCCGCTGCGCTCCGGAGCAAACAGCTGTTTGCTTTTCACCCAACAACAACAACCGACTCACGGAACGCTATGTTGTAGCGTTGATAAACGAAACAATTTAACTAAATTGCTAGTCAAAATACCAATACCACAGGAAACATTTTTATATTTTTAGTGGCCCGAGCGGGCAAGTGGAAAGTACGTTATGCTGGCCCGGGGTGTCTAAATAATGCTTCCGGGCCAGCGGGCCATTTAATGTCAAGCCCTGCCGGTTACCGGCCGGCCCACATCGTCCGACCGGCCCACTTCAGTACCGGCCCATCGGGATTCGTCCCGAACGTCCCGATGGCCAGTCCGCCCCTGCATACAGTAACAGACACATGCTGTAGGCCTATCTGCTGCGGAAACCAGGACGAGCGATTTCGGGATCTGTTTTTCTGGGGCTCCTCAGTCTCTCGTTTACCCGGCTCCTGATCTTATGCCACTGGTCAATGTTCAGATTTGGGAACCGATTGGAAACATAAGACTCAATCTGTTGCTTCACATTGAGGGGAAGAGGCATTTTCCCATTGGTCCCAGTCCAGTTGGTTATTTTCACCATTCTCCCATATGTTACAAATGGCGTTATGGCCATGAACATATTCAATAGACGTTCAATATATAGTATTCGTTTATTAGAGTCGGCTTGACTCGGTTTGCATTCATAAAGAATGCACAAATGTGTTTAATCGTTAATGTCATAGTATTCGTTTATTAGTCCCCGAGGGGAAATGGGTAGCAGCACATCACAGAGGCATTTAAAAAGTGAAGAACATTCAAGTTAAACAATACTAAGTAAACAATTAACACAGTAAATTATGTGGATTAAATCACATTTATTTCGTTAAAAATAAACGAAATGACTCGGTTTGCATTCATAAAGAATGCACAAACGTGTTTAATCGTTCATGTCAGATATGTAGGCCTACTAAGTAAATAGCCTACATTAGTTCCTGCTCAAGATTAGATTCAACTTTATTGTTATTGCACAGATTACAGGTACTGAGACAACGAAATGCAGTTTAGCTTCTAACCAGGAGCAACAAGCAGTAAAGTGAAAAGTAATGTTCACAATCTACAGAATAAAATATATAATTAATTGAATGATGAATAAACAGTGAGGGGTATGAATACACTAGATATCAGCCTGTGAGCAGTATGAACAGTGTGTATGAATATGCTAAGATATATAAAGTATGAAAACAGTAGGACCATACCGGTCTCCAGCCCCAACCCCCCCATGTTTCATATATATGTTGGGGACCCTTTGTTTAAAACTAATTGGCCATCGGAATGTGTGGAGTCACATTCCACAGCTCTCCCCCCTCCTGTGATCCCCCGCACACAGAGAGAGAGGGAGATCGCTCTTCTGGAGTGAAGAGAGCTGAAATATTGATATTGCAAGTTAGAAACGTAAAATGCATTTTGACAGACACTTGGGGGAAATATGCTGCATTTTGAATGTCCGATAGTCCATCATTAACACCTTAGTCCGTCTCGTCTCATCAACGAAAACTAAATATACATGACATACTTTGATTTAGTAGATTTCGCATGAGAGCAAAAGGAGAATATCCGTGTGTAAGAGTGAAAATGTATGTATGTAAAATGAGAATATATGTGTGTAAGAGTGAAAATATGCTGCATTTTGAATGTCCGATAGTCCACCATTTCCACCGGAAATATCAAACATTTAATAAAAGTGAAAAACAATGAACAAGACTTAACGTATTCATCATAATTAATTATATTTATTTCGTTTGGATGTAGGTGATCTTCTACTATATGAACATTTTGGACCCAAAATCACAACAAAAACGTAAAAACAGATTTTGAAAATGATTTTATTTTTCACAACACAAACATACACAACGAAACCATTTAAAAGCTGGAAATATATACATGGGATGTGACTATGATAATGTGAAAGTTTGATTGAGGTAGCATGGGATTTCATTCTGATAAGGCAAAAGTGTTATTATAAATATAATACAAATATATATATATATATATATATACACATTATGTACAAAAATCTGTTTTTTCTGTCTTTATCTGTGCCACGCTTCAAAGCGGTTTCTGTCAACTGACACAGAGGGCAACATCACAGATTCCTCCTCCTCCATGTCAAAAAACAAGCTTAAAGCTTGACTCACGTTCAGAGTTCTCTTCATCATAGTTGAGTCTTCAAAACTCTAAATATATCTAACTATATCTACATTTTCAATGTTTGTTTGTCACTTTACTTCAATCGCAGTCTCCCGCAGCCTCTCTTCGTCTCCCGCAGCCTGTCTTCGTATATCTTCGTCTCTCTCCATTTCCCGCCGTCTCTCTTCGGTTCCCGCCGTCCCTCTTCGTCTCTTTTCGTCTCGTTTCGTATCACTCCGTTTACCTGATTATCCCACCCCTTCCTGGTAAATACATCCTGTTGAGCAGAATCTACAGTTTCCAGTATTTTCCGTTTCGTAAAATGATAAAATACGGCGAAAATATTAAAATATGTGCTTCCATTATTCATACTTCTGAAATGTATTAACTTTATATCACCGTATCTCCGTGTTTACTGGGTCTTTTTGCATGAATCAAAGACTGGGATATACAGTAGTTTCAAGCCAGTACTTTCGACAGAAATACACATATACATCCTGTTGAGCAGGATCTACAGTTTCCAGTATTTTCCGTTTCGTAAAATGATCAAATATGGCGAAGATATTCAAATATGTGCTTCCATATTTCATACTTTTGAAATGTATTAACTTTATATCACCGTATATCCGTGTTTACTGGGTCTTTTTGCATGAATCAAAGACTGGGATATACAGTAGTTTCAAGCCAGTACTTTCGACAGAAACACACGGCAATGTTGTCCGGACTGTTGTTTTTATGCGGCACCGGCTTGAAAAAAATATACTTCAACACAGGGACTGCTGTTTGTGCCCTACTGAACAAATATAACCTGTTTTTTTGCAAGTTTGCATTTTGTTTCTGTTTTGGAAGGATGTGCGCTTCAACCAATTAAGTCTAAACGTCGGCTAAGGCTGTGGAGGAACAATGAAAAATGTGTCATTGTCTCAGTACTTTAGACTGCACTGTACATATTGTGTCCTGTTCTTGGCAGGATTTACATGGTTTATGCTGGTGGAAACAATGCAGTTGTCCCACATTCAAACTTAGTTAATTAGGTTACATTTTGTTTTGTCTAACCTAAAGTTGCTCCACTCAAATGACCTGAAGCATCTAATTCTTCTTCCACTGTTGCTCTCTTGCTGAAGGCATTTCATTGTTCTAGCTCTGCAATAATTAACTTGGGAAATAAATGCATCTCACAAGTTAAAGGCACCAGTTCTTCCCCAGATCTGCAACCTAAGCTCGAGATTACAGATGCTTTTGATCTGTTCTTAAACACAGATTTGTGCGAGGGTGTGTTTCCCTCTGTCGACAATGGGATGAAAAAATGAAGCGATTAGCCCAACCAGAAATCTCATTACGCTCCCGATGCAGAAGCTGCTGTGTTGTGTGAAACCCTGCACAAGCACATGCAGTATAGTGTATTGTGCCTATTTACACACATGTGGGGAAAAACGCACGGACACACAGCCTAATTTAAGTAAAGACTAAATGATTTTCCTTTGTTCAGAATAGATACAAACAATTTGAACAGGTGCAATCTGGAAACACAGCAGGTTGTGCCTATGTGAGTGATTATTGGTGGATGACTGGAATGATATCACAGGGTATTCTGTCTTTATTTACCCATATTGATCTGCTTGTTACAATAGTCCAGATGAATGTTTGCGGGAGGAAATTGAAAGCAATTGAGTCTGACGCAACATGGTGTCTGATTCTTGTCGCAGGTTAAACAGATGCTCCGCTCCTTCTACCCATAAACCACCTGTGCAGCGACTGTAAAACATCCCTCCTAACCAACCCAGTAAATAATGAGGACATGAATGGGAATTCTATTACCTGCTAATCTACATTCAAGGACGTATGCTGTGCTGTGAGCTGTGTTAAAGCTCCCCTGGTGTTTTCACTATGAGGTTGTTCTTTTCTGAAGCACCTAAAAGGACAAAATCTGCTCTAACAGGTTCTCATCTAATTGTGAATATATGTATTTACTCTGCCTCTTAACCTTTCGGTGGTCTTTGAGATTTAATAGTGCCTACAATTATGAAAAAAGAAAAAGAAACTCCAGGGAAAAGAAGCACACATGCTTTAAAGGTCCTGCTTTCCGAAATCCTACTTGAGTTAAAGTACACAATAATTATGAGCTTAATTTACTTAGTATTACAAGTAAAAGTGCCCATTCAGCAAACTATCTAGCACGGTTACTTAAATATAATTACAAATGAGATTATTAATACTGATGTATCAATTTGTAAGAGCCATTTCACTATTGTACCTACTAAGTAAGCTACTGTATATTCTTTACGGTTAGTTTAATCCAGGGGTGGGGATTGGGAGACAATTTGGTACGGCCCTCGAGGTAATTTATAAACACACGCAAAAAAGAAAAAAATTAAAGAAATCTAGACCGCAAACAAATTAAACAAGCGAGTGCCTGTTTTTCCTGGCCAAGGTCAGGGTCCTTGAACACAACACAAGCCTAACGTGTATGTGGTACATGTCTCGTCTGACCGTAGAGGCTTCTCAATACTCAAATTTCCCCTCCTCGACTCCTCGACTCCTCGGTCCTCCGGTAGTGACCCGGAAATGAATTTCAGCGCGCCATTTTGAAGGACGTCTCATTTCTCTAAATGCACACCGAGGACCGAGGATCGAGCGTCGAGGAGGCTCTCTGGAGGAGCTATAACCGAGGATACACTGATGGTTCCTCCACGGCTCCTCCGCGGATGCATTTCCGGGAACGGTGGAGGCGTGACGCACGGCCGGACTTATCTCAGCCAATGACAGCTCTGCATGCATCCCCTGGATATTATTTTAGAAACTGCTCTCATCGCAACGCGATGTTTACAGTGAGAACAGCTGTGAGGCCCTGCAGAAAGCAGAGCAGTGTGTAAAATAAATATCACTCAGTATAACAGACCTACTCTCTTTATTTGCTTTAGTTTAGTAGATATATACAAACAAAGAGTCGATATTTTTCTAAAACCATTTAGTGCTTCACATAATAAAATACACAACGGCTGTAGCCTGATTATGCTTTAGGAGCTGTAGGTGTGTGTGGTACAGTGTGTGTGTGTGTGTGTGTGTGTGTGTGTGTGTGTGTGTGTGTGTGTGTGTGTGTGTGTGTGTGTGTGTGTGTGTGTGTGTGTGTGTGTGTGTGTGTGTGGTACAGTGTGTAGGTGTGTCCTGTACAGTGTGTAGGTGTGTGTGTGGTACAGTGTGTGCGCAGATGCGGCGGACAGACAGGTCTTAGTTGGTTTGGTGTCCTCTGCTTACTTTTAATACTTGCAAATACAACTTTTGGCCCGTAATTTCAATTCCCCATTTCAGCGACCAGAGAGAGGGGGGGGATATATCCAGTCTCTGATTGTGTTACGTTATTATGAGAGTGCTCTCATACTTTAAATTGCATATATTTATATAAATATATTTGTGTGTGTGTGTCCGCATCTGTAGCCTGTTATTGTCTCATTATACCGCACTCTCAATGAATTCAAGGTAAATATGTGGGGGAACAATGTTCAGCTGATCTAACAGAGATTATAAAATATGACAAAACACTCGACAGCTGATGCAGCTGTTGCCACGTAATAATGAACGGACGTCGCTTTAATATGACCGCTCAGAGGAGAGGAGTTCTCATTTCTTTAAACGTCTGCTGCTTCCCCTCCTCTCTCCTCGGTTCCCCTCCTCGGTCCTCCGCTCGCATCTCCTGTGGGCGGGACTAAGTCTCGAGGAGGGGAGTCGAGGAGGGGAGTCGAGGAGGGGAAATTTGAGTATTGAGAAGCCTCTCATGCGTCTGACAGGGGTGCAGTTCCGACGGAGAGCACCAGAACCAAGCCCCCAGGAAGTGCGCCGGACTCAGATGGAAATATTCGTGCTGGCCAAACGGCGGTACTGCACATCCGTTTGGTTGCCAGGCCCGGAAACACTTTTTCCCATTGACTTACATGGGAAAGAGTGGTCTGTAACTCGTTGGATAATTTTTTTTAAACTAAATAAACAACCAGTGTTGGGCAAGTTACTTCCAAAATGTAATATATTACATATTACTTATTACTCTCTTTTGAAAGTAATAAGTTACATTACAAAATTACTGTCTCTGAAATGTAATGAGTTACACTACTTTAGTTACTTTTCTAGTTACTTTCACCAAAATAACCGCAAAAGAATGGCTAGGTATTTTAAATGCTAAAATGTAGTTTAGTGCAGCTCATTATACATCCAATGAAGGGCAATGTGGTATAGCATAACAACTGTGTAGGCCATTAAGGCTACTAACAACTTTTATTACATGGCTTAGTTGAATACTCGATTCTGATTGGTCAATTCAGAACACGTGACACGTTGTTAATACCGAACAGACAGACCGCTGTCAAGGACTTATTGACCGTTGTTAAGGACGCTCACATCTTCAGAAAGAAGTCCGGTCGATTGAACTGTATACAGTTGGGCCGAAAAGCAAACTGCATGCAGTTTGCTTTTGGAACTGGGACAAGAAAAACTGCGGAGAAGTAACGGGGCAGAAACCCTCCTTTTTACGCAGCGGTCCAGACATAGACATCAAACGGCGACACATATTCACTTGCCAGTTACTTTGTCATTAGGGCAGGGATATCTAGATACTTTCCAAGGTTTGACATCATGAATTGTGCTACTTTTAAAGCAAGGAGCGATGTTTTCAAATCTGTAATCAAAAAGCTCCTCAAAAACGCAAGCAGGTCCTACCGTTGGCTTTTCAAACTGACAAGAGACGCTCTAACTGTTTTTCAAATGTAACAGTTTGAAAAGCAAGCAAACTGTTTGATTGTCTTTAGTTTTCCGCTGTCGTGTGATAGCAACATGGAGGATTTTAACATTAATTTTAATATATTTGGAGAGCACAGTAATTTGGAGTAATGGTTAGTGGCTGATGAGTCCCCAGTGAAGAAAAGAAAAAGACAAGAGGGACAAGAAAACAGCGGAGAAGTAACGGGCAGAAACCCTCCTTTTTACGCAGCGGTCCAGACATATACATCAAACGGCAAAACATACAGTGTGCAGTTACTTTGGCATCAGGGCAGGGATATCGAGATACTTTCCAAGGTTTGACATCATAAATTGTGCTACTTTTAAAGCAAGCAGCGATGTTTTCAAATCTGTAATCAGAAAGCTCCTCAAAAACGCTATCGAAGCCTGCCGTTGCTACGTTAGTTCAAACAGTAACAACGGACTATTTTTCTTCGCGGATGCATGTCAATTTAAATCAATACATACAACTATTTTTTAAATCAATAAAATCATTTTCTAAATCCATAAAAGCATTTCAATTAATATTGGGAGTCATAACGTTACTTTGTTGAGAATGTGGCCATGTAATAAGCGGGATAATGTGCAGCGACTTGGTCATTATGGGGAAAAGAACACCTTCATGCCGATCTAGATCCCTCCGCTTCGCGTCGGGCTCCTGGTCAGCCTGTCGGTGTTCTTTTCCCCATAATGACCGCGTCGCAGCACATTATCCCTTACGTATTACACGGGTTAGTTGAATACTCGATTCTGATTGTAAACTCTTAACATGTGACATGTTGTTAATACAGCAGTACAGACCACTGTCAAGGACTATAATGAAGGTTGCTAAGGAGGATCAAGAAAGAGAAAGGAAAAGAGGTTAAAAGACGGAGCGCTGGACGTCAGATAAATCACCAGAAGAAGGCAGACAGGAAGTAAACACTAACAGGACACGGAATGGGCTCTGTAGTGTGTTTAGTATATGGCCCTGTACAGGCCCGGTTCCAGAACAAAATGACTCAGGGTGAATCTGAGATTACAGGGGGCGCAGCAGTAGTAGGTTTACATGAGCAATAGTGACCGGCAACAGCAATGAGAAATAGCATTGATGGTCCCCAATGAACAGGTTATGGCATTTGTTATGTTTTGAAACCAAGCAAGTGAGAACATTTCAAGTGAGTTAAAAGTGCAATCCTGAAATATCTCATACAGTCCAAAGTGGACTGTGGCAAAGAAAAGCACCAAAGCTTCAAAACTGTGCTGATAAAACAAATGAGAACATATTGTAAATCAAGGCAAATATTATTTGAACCAGCTCATGGTTTGAAATGGCAAACATTGAAAAGCAAAAGTATTATTAAAACCATGTAGCCTACTAAATCATCACTTTGGTCCCATCATATACTCTGGGAAGAGAACATTTACTGTCCTTGAAAACTGGTACATCATCATGTGAGGTTGAATTTGTGACCTGGAGATCATTTAAGCTGCAACATTAGCTTGTTGATAAGCTTGGGATATGAGATATTTTGGTAGCCATTCGTGGTGAAGGCATCTGTGCTATTGTATGCATTATTTTTGACCCAACATTTCTACAGGCATGGCAGAATATGGCCCTATTTTCACATATTCTAGCCCTTGTCTATTTGTATACCACGAGCTGCAAAATGACCACCTAACCCCACTGTACAGGCGGGTACTTGTTTAGATATACCTGGGCAGGCTCTGTTTTGCCGTGGTATCCTGGCTGGCACCTGCGGGCCGCAGAGGGGCGGCGTAGTTTCGGGAAACGAAGAGTGCTGCTCCGGGTTTGAGGGCGGCGAGTCAGGCGGGAGTAAGCTAGTGTCCACAACGAAGGGTAACGTGATGTCCCCATCTGACCTGTTGCTACGGTCTGCAGTATATGCAGTGTTGCTGGCGTTTAGTGATGGTTGCTTTAACCATGTTCGTATAAATGATTATCCACAGATGTGTGTCACTGCTGTGGAAGCACTTTGGAAATTATGCACGCGCAGCGAAGCAGGTCACGATTTGTTGTTAGTCTTTTTCGCTCCGTTCTCTTTTTTGAATAGAGGGTGCATAACATTCAACTGCCCCGAAGATCCCGGCGCGAAGCCTGAAGAGTAAACACCAGGTTTACTAATCTACCCGCACAATTTGTCTGGTGTCGGAATGTCTCGCTATGTTAGTACATTGTTAAAAAACAAAACACCATTTAATTTCGGGTTAAAATGTGTTGTAACTGCGTTACTGAGCATTGTAACGGGTAATATATTACCCACATTTCATTAGTAATGCGTTACATTACTTCGTTACAGCAAAAAGTAATATATTACTGTAACTCCGTTACTTTTGTAACGCGTTACACCCAACACTGTAAACAACCCAGTATGAACACTTGTATAGCCCTTATTAAAAACATTCGTTCCTCAAGTTGTAAAAATGTGCTAATAACGTTATTCTGAGAGTTATTTCCCTCGGCATTATGAACGCGCATCTAACCCACGGGACCGCACCGCCCGGCACGTTCACGTTACGTGTTCAGCAATACATGAGTTTCTCTTTACCCATGGATGCACAATAACAACGGACTCATATCGCCTTACTGCCAGCCCACGGAGCTGTAATAATGGATATATTGCACATGTTTGCTGTAATTCATCATTTGTAAAATATTATACTACATGGGCTGTATGATGTAAATCTTGTACCGTAAATGTTGTATTAAATAAAGTTAATATTACCGACGTAGATTAACGTTCCTGTAGCTTCTTATATATATATATTAGTGCTGTCAAAATTATCGCGTTAACGGCGGTAATTAATTTTTTGAATTAATTGCGTTAAAATATTTAACGCATTTAACGCATGTGCAGAATGGCCCGCCCCATACGTGCCACCAGTGGCAGCGCTGGGGTCAACACACTCTCACTCCCTAAGCGTCCAATAGCGACGTTTGGTCAGTGTCCGTGGCGTCCAATTGTGACGCTCCTAGGCTCCTTCAGCGTCATAAAGGGACGCAAATAGCTTTCAACTGATTGCAATGTATTCCCATCTGCGTCGGGATTTGACGCTCATGGAAGCACGGCATTCGTTTATGCCGGCTGCCCTTAAAGGCAATGTGAGCATCCATTCCCATTGGATAACGGAGAATTTTACACCCGGAAGTAAGTACTCCTCTTACTGTCGATTGATTTTACAGTGATATCTGCACTACTCATCGACTAAAAAACACCAGATTATCCTTGTTAATTACACAACATTGATTGGTTTAAATTGTGTGCAATGCTTTTGTATTTTTCCCCTTCGATTCGGAGAAACAAATATGTTTTCTGAGTAAAGGATGGCAGAAGACACTACACTACCCAGAATCCCCAGCTATCGTTTGGCCTACACCATGTGCTCTGTTTGACAAACCCCGTTTTTTTCACCATTCATTCCGATGGCTGGCGTCTATGTCACGTGATCTTCAAATTTCTCCCTGCAGAAAAAGAAAACATGGCCGAAATTCGTTTTATTTTCGGTAGAAAATGCCTATTTTAAAGTTAGTTTGGCCATTAAAATGCGTTTTGATGTCATTTAATGCGAGAAATATGAGTTGTTATTTCAGATTATGTGTGCAGTGGATGTACATGATCTTTAGTTTGCTAGTTATTACGAAGATTACTTCAGGAAATCGCGACGTTTTCATTGTTACCAAGGTGGTTGCTAGGGACGCTGCTATCGATATTATTTCTGTTATGTTGTGTAACTGTTTAAATTGTGTTATCTTTATTGCTACCCCCTTCCCTCGTCAATGTATAGTGTTGGTCCACAGCCTAAACATATTAGTTTAACAAAATCCGCATCTAAAGATAGCCTATGTTATTTCCCCCCTGTGCAATTCCAGTCTCACATCTCAGAGCACACCGTCATTAACAAATACCGGAAACAGACCGAAATAATAATAATACCTTATTCCGAGTGTGCTTGCTTTTCTCTTTGAAAGTCATCACATAACGGCATTGTAATACACGGTTCGGCTGCATTACATATTACATATCTGCCGTAGTTCTGTATTTATAGAGCCCTGATGAGAAGACAAACATGAGGAACTGAAAACGTGACGTGGATCATAAATATATCAGTCATTAAACAACATCTTACATTTCTTTTCACACAATACGTCTCCTTGCAGTATCAACACTAATTCGGCTCACTTTTATATTTGATCCAATTGGTAGATAGGCTGTATTTACACCATAAAGGTGCATAGCTGATATAAAGGGACACCTGGTGGTTAAAGCATGTTATTGAATTTCAATATTTTTATTATTAGATATTAATACGATCCCTATAAAGTATATTCATTACTCGTTATTCTCTACTAATTGTTAATTAAAGACTGTATGTAATGACTATTTTGCACACCCCTTTCAAGATTTCAAGATTTTCTAAGGTTTATTGACATATCATATAGGCCTACACAACTGTGGTGTAGTTCTGCACTGAATGAAAAACTTGGGTCGCAGGTTCCTCAATAGTGCATTACAAGACATCTATCAATATGTGTGCATACCTCCAGCAATGTTAACTATGTTGAAGCACTTATTTTAACTGATATTATACATAATGTATTAGACTCTTATAAGATGTATGTAGATATTTCATCTCCGGCCTTGTCAGGTATTGAACAATCAATAAATAAAGAACACAGAATTGTTGAATATAAAACACAGAATTTATGTGATTATACTAAATGATTTTCAAATAAACACAACAGCATATTTAACTGTTACACATGCTGCTAACGCAAATGTTCCAACTTGGGATCAATAAAGTATATCTTATCTTAAGCTGATCGATGGCTACTGCCATATTTGCAAAATGTGCCTCTGAACCTTGACAAGTGCATGTTTCAGGCTTATCAATTAATGTAATGTAATGTAATCACAGGGGTCACACACATAAGACCAGCTGTTAAATAAAGCTCTTCTGACCTTAGCTGGCATGTGTGTATATATATTAATGCTGCCCATAATGGGCACAAGCAATTTTCACCCATTTATTAATTATATGTTTTAAATGTGAGTGTTTCCTGTCCCCTAAACCTCCAGGGATGTACACAGTTTAATACTGGCAACTTCTTATTATGGGAAATACGAAAACGTCTTTTAAAACTACAACTCCCAGTAGAGACGTGCCATAGAGAACATGTTGCGAAACAGAATAGCCAGCATGTGTAGTTCTGGGGACGGGGTGGGGGAGGGGGGACGCGGTGGACCCGTTCAAATCCAGTTTTGGACAGTCTGCCGTGGTTCCATCCCATTTCAAGTGCTGTTCGAGAATCGGCTTAACCCTCGGAGCACACTCTCCAATCACAGAGCTTGAGGACTATCACGGGGTTTGTCAAGAGCACATGGTGTAGTCCAAACGATAGCTGGGGATTCTGGGTAGTGTAGTGTCTTCTGCCATCCTTTACTCCTGGGAATGGACGCTCACATTACCTTTAAGGGCAGCCGACATAAACGAATGCCGTGCTTCCATGAGCGTCAAATCCCGACGCAGATGGGAATACATTGCAATCAGTTGAAAGCTATTTGCGTCCCTTTATGACGCTGAAGGAGCCTAGGAGCGTCACAATTGGACGCCACGGACACTGACCAAACGTCGCTATTGGACGCTTAGGGAGTGAGAGTGTGTTGCTGGGGTAGGCTACACCCATACCAAGAAATGGCTTAGCCCCACCATGAAAAATGATGTTAAAGTAAGCTAAATAAAGTCTGCCAACTCGCGCGGAGTAAATTGCACAGACAGCAGTTAGTAAGATTGATTTCAGTAGCCACGGTTTTGAAAACTTTTGTCACGTAGTGATCGACTTCTCAATAGAACATCTTTGATAACGGCGTGGTGTTGTTGCAGGAAGTCCCGACGGAGAATACTCTTGCTGTAGTACAGGGCAGAGCCATATAATAGTAATAATATGGCTCTGGTACAGGGGTGCACATAACTGGTACGCAGGTTATGTGCGTAATCTGAAATGCGTACCGTCACTTGTGTCACAAAGCGCATTTGCGTACCGACGTACTTGTGAAGCTTTTCCAGAAGGCGGTTAGATCACCGGACGACAGAGTCGGTCTCCGTGTGCACAGACAGGGCTGCTGTTAACGTCGGTCTGTACAACGGAACTGTGCCAAAACTACGCCAACCGGCTGCGGAGGGAGACTCCCCCCTTCGCTGGAGCTGATCACAACGTTCACATTCTGTGGTCACGAAGTACTCCACTAGCCCCCCCCCTCTGTCGACTTTCCTGAAGTACTTCCCCGTTGATAGAAATCAACACGTAATGAATTAAGACCCCACGGTTTGATGATTGATAGGTGTGTGGGTTGTCTTTCATTTTGACACGCAGAACAATGTTATAATAAACATAGATACTGTATGTTAAATGGATATATCCGCCTTCTTTCATTTATCTTTCCATTCCCACAACAATATACATAAATAAATGGCATATTTTGGACATAGTTCGAATGGTGATTAATCATGATTAATTAATTTTTAAGCTGTGATTAATCTGATTAAAAATTGTAATCGTTTGACAGCCCTAATATATATATATATATATATATATATACAGTGCAATAATTATTTCATGCTAAATGAAGCTCTGTTGGATATCACTAGATCCTGTTACAGCATAATAGAAGTACATAACGTGTACATTAGCATAATTACTAGCTAGCCGCTAGCTGCTAACTGCATAATAACAAGCCATTACCATGCTGTCATGAGCGCACGGTGCTGTTACGTGTACGCAAATTGACGTGCTTGATGTGAACGAGCATGTTGGTTAAAGTTGCGCATGCGGGTAATCTGTGACGTTTCACTCTCTCAAAAGTTGGGCCATTTTATCATCATGTGCTAATGAGCAACTCTCATAGGAATGAATGAGGCCCCGCCTCCCACGCTGTATCCAGTTCTTATTATACATCCATGACCAGAACGCCGCTCCGCTCCTGCACTTCCAAAAATTGCAGTACCGATAAGGAGCCGTACACATGCCGCAGTTTTTGCGTGGCTGTGTCTTTAGTTGAAAGCCCAGTGGCGATCTGTTCATCTGTCATACTGATCATACAGTCAATAACGTTGTTGCTATTAGCATCTGGTTAGCTAGCTATGCTAACAAATATAAGAAGCTTTTTCTACAACCAGTGAGGTAAAGGCACATCTTTATATGATCATTATAGTTATACAAAAATAAGAGAATAAAGTAAACAGGTATAAAATACTATATGACGGTAACAAAAAGTTGTTATTAATAAACAAGAATACAGTTTGAAAGAGGAGTGATTTGTAAAATATCCATAAAGAAAAAGAAATCTGCTTACAGTTCTGTTTCATATGGGTGTTGAGAGATGTATCCATAGATCTCTTAATGTTGCTCTCAAAGTGCAAAAATCTTCATGTCCACATGAATAGGAAACTAAATACATTTGCACACATCTTGTGTCCATATCTTTTTGTTTTGGTGGTCATGCCACAACCGTGCACGTGCATGCATACGCGAGTCATGGTAACATATCTGGATTAAAAGGTTGCTTTTTCTTTGCACAGCATGAAAGAAAGGTGAAATGAATGGGCTGTGATTTTAGTATTTTTAAGCAGAGGTCAATCATTTGTACTGCCCTCGGAGGATGTTGAAAACATTGAAATGGTCCTTGAGAGGAAAAAGGTTCTCCACCCCTGGTTTAATCCATTGGTTCCCAACCTAATGGTTAGAAGGAAAAAAGGTTGAGCTACAGTATATCTGTTTGTTAAGGAGAGTTTGACCCATTTAGACTCTGAACAGTTACTAAGATGTAACTATTTCATGAATTTAGGTGCATTTGCTAATGTAATTTAATGTAATACTATCAACTCATCCTTATTCTTGCAGAGAGCTCAACGTCATCTGTGTAATTAAAGTAAAGTAACTAAAGCTGTCCAATGTGCGAGAACATTAAACCTTTTTACTCTGAAATTAAGTGGAGTAGAAGTATAAAGTAGCATTACATGGACAAATTATCTTGAACATGTACCTACATACAGTAAATGGTGTATTGTTTAGGCTTCTGATATATTCTGGACTTCTTGTGTGCCCCTTCAAATAGTCTTGTACTCTCTATCCAACATTTCTTTTTGGTATCAAAAAGGAGTCTCCCTTCATACATCCCCCTATCATGTGTTTCCTCTCCCTCACACACACACACCCTGTATCTCTTGATCTCTCTCACTACCTCTCACCCCTCCCTCTCTTGCGTGTTTTTGTACAATGCTGCTCAATGTGGCGTGACAGAGTAAATTCTGACATCAACACCTGTTCCCTGAAGGTCACCCAGATCTCCCTCACACACACACACACACACACACACACACACACACACACACACACACACACACACACACACACACACACACACACACACACACACACACACACACACACACACACACACACACACACACACACACACACACACACACACACACACACACACACACACACACACACACACACACACACACACACACACTCCTACACATACACAAACACAGACAGAACCTCCTACCGTTGCTGTAAGCCTGTTAGTGTTACGTACTTCTCCTATAAAACATGCTTAGCTGCTCCAACTGCACAGAGATCAATCTCTTCTACACAGTATCCAGTTATCCTGTTTTGTTTAAATACCTTGATTGTTGGCCGTCATGCATTATTCATATATGCAACCTTTGCTTGTCATGAAGAGATGTCCTTTGCTTCAGTGTTTGTTTGCGTGTATCATTAACACATCGCTCTGTTAGGAAAGAAAACAGCACCCCAGGTCTCTTAGCATTAGCGACCCCGCTGCCCACACACATACGTCACACCACTGTAATTAGCAGTTGGAGGAGCCGCCTCTGGCAGTGCTCACTGTTAAAGTCATTGGAGAAGCCAGAACAATATGTTTGCTTTTTGTTGTTTGTTGTATCTCATTATTTCTTGTCCATAAACAAAAATGACCTTCGTGACAATTTGTCATCATCAGATTTACTGTGCACCACACAGCGGCCGGTTAACGAGACCTGGAGGATGGATTGCCTGGAGTCTGGACCACGCAAATGAGAAAAATGGAGGAGCTTCACAAATGTAGAAATGCAAGATAAATTACATGGAAATATCTGTAGAAAATGTGGTGATTTTAGGAGCACTTGTAGATATAATGTCCACCAGTTATTTCCCATCCCTCGGGAGGCAAATTATCTGTAATACTGGCACATAAATGGAAAGTTGGCAGAGCAGTGGGGAAACTTTTTCATTTGAAGTACTGAGGTGAAAGTGAACCTGTGGAGCTAGTGAAGGAAGGATGAAATTATTTGTTGTGCTGAGGGTTTGGATTGGATGGGGGGTGATGGAGGGAGAGTAAACTTGCTGATTCTCATGAATTTAAAGAGGCTATTTTACAGGGTTAATGCCTCCTTAGCAACCATACTTTCATAGGACTGTCATGCAGATTTTCCTACATTTTTATATACATAGTGGTCGGACATCCAGCCTGTTTTCATTATCATCTTAACAACTTCTCATTATGGAATCACAGCAGCAAGGGTGACAAGATAACAGAAAAAAAAACTGTTGAAGCATACATGCTGTTATGTGAGTCATTTACTGAGATTATACCTTTACATTAGGCTGTAGGTTTTCTCTCCCATGATCTTTTTCTCATGGTTGAATTTAGTAGATAAAAGTACGAGTACTTCAAGATACAAAAATAAGGAAGTTACCGTAGATGATATTGAGGGTTTATTTGAATATTTCATTTTTTTATTTCATTTTTCTCATGAAATCAGGTTTTTAATATTGTGCACTATATTGTTAAATTGACATGTTAATTCACTTTATTTTGTTGAAGTTCTTTAATTGAGTTAGTCTATCATGTAACGTTATCATCATCATAACACTTTTCTTTTAGAATAACAATAACAAAAAGAAGGTTGACTATTACTTTAAAGTTGATTGTAGCTTATTCAGTCATTAATAATGTATTTCAAAGAAAAAATATGATTTTTTTTTAAGCTGCCTTGCCACCACAATACCGTAACCGGTATTAATTTAATATTTGGGACTGTTCTGTAAAGTCTTATTTATTGCCAACAAAGGCAGCAATTTTCGTATTTTACAGCTCTCATTTGCTTGTTCTAAAAGAGCAAATGCAGATCCTTCATTCAAATGTTACATTGTTAATTGTTGGATTATCTTTAAACATTTGATTAACAGTGTGAGGATCTGCAGTACTTCCTCCTTTGTTTTGTCTGTCTGTTTGTCTGTGTGTCTGTCTCCCTGGCTGGGCGTGGCTACCTACATTCCGATTCCCGCCAACTCACCTCCTCAGCTGCTGCTCATCTCACTGATTGCCACGACTCACCTGCACCTGCTTAAAACCCTGGTTCCCATCTTCAGACTTCGCCAGTTCTTCGTTTATTCTTCAGTGGTAAACTATCGTCCAGGCCTACTAGTGTTTTTTCCTAGTGACTTTTTGATGCTCCTAGTGAAGGGAGATCATTTCCTAATCCTGCTTGTTTTTCCTGTTCCAGATCCACATACTCCAGCCGCTCTGCCTGCCACGTCCAGCCTCCCCTCCTGAGCAGCCCAGCTCCACGTCTTCCCTCTATGTGTGCTTCGTCAACTCCTTGTCAGTGTCGTGGACAAAATAAAGCCTCTTTGACACTTCACCAGAGTCTCAGTTGTAGTGCTTGCATAGCGGGTTCTCATCTCCAGTCATTTCTCGGGAAACCTAACAAACAGCATTTCATTTGTACCTAATAGACTGAACCACTTGTGAATGTTCCTTTCAGATAAAGGTATTTTCAATCTTTATTTAAAGAAAGCGCTTTGGCAGAGCACATACTTGGGCAACCTTTCTCATCTGAGAATAATACGTTGAAAAGACAGGAAGAATTCTGAAATAGCTGAATTGTGTAATAATCTTTTCAAATATGAGCTGAAACAGTGAGCAAAGCATCAATGAAAGCTGTCTCTCAAATCTTAATAAGCAGTGAGTCTTTTGTGAGTTCTTAGCCAACATGATTTCTCTTCACTGAGACTTCTTTATTTTTTTATTTTTCTCCTGACTCCCATTCACACTGACCTCCAGTCAGGCCCTGGCTTTTAGCAGTGTCTTGTGAGGGGAACAGCCTTGTGAATCCGAGGGCCTCTGAGTGTGTTAGGTTAGAAAAAGTCTGCTTGCCTTCCAAGGACGGTCCCCCAGAGGTGCCGGCTGCGGCTCCAAGGTCAGCCGGCTGCTCGTCCCCAAGCTAAGTGCTCTGGTCTGTGTCACTGTGGGAAGAATAGGTGAGGGTCTGAAGTCTGAAAGAATCTTGATTCTGGCGTTGGTCTTATGTCACAAACACTAGAGAGAGATCACAGCCAAAGTAAATGGCACGGAGACCTTTTTTGATACCTGGAAACCGATTAAGACGGAGTGCAAGAAGACGGACACAGCCCCAGCTCGTAACAAAACTCATTACTGTGGCCCAGGAAAAAAAATAAGGCGGAATCAGATTAATTACAACACTTTGCACAGACAGAAAGGATATAGCAAGAGATCTGATAGGCTGGACATTCTGCAGTGCAGTCATTTGCCTGTAGCCATTAAAACAACTGATATTTTTCATTTCCAGCCGATAATATTGAACCAAGTTTTATTGTTTTTTAAAGCCTCCATATAACACATTGGTTGTGTCCGCTGCTTTTCAGTCGACAGTGCCTTTTGCTCCCTGTGCATTGGGATATTAGATGAAAAATGAATTAAAGTCAAACGATTGGTGTTGTTACTTGTCTAGAGTCTAGTCTAGAGTGTACTGTAAGCGTAGGGTACATTTAAGGTTTCCTTTGTGATCTCATTTAGTTCTCTTTTACTTCAATTGAGAGTTGTGTTGTTATGACTTCTTTTATACTGATTTTGCATTGTGGCTGCTTTTCAATTGTTTTTATAAGCTGTGAAAATGAGACAGATCGTTGTTTTCAAAATCATTATGTCGCAAAAACATATTTACCACTCTTATGTCCCAAAGATCTGAAAGCGGTTGAAAAGCCCTTCTGTGTAATACTGATTTACGAGTGTTTATTTTAAATGAATGCCTTGAGGTAAGGTAACAATCCCTTTCATCGCCTCCCTGCTGTATTTTAGTGTTTGCTAGGTTAACGTGTCTATGTTAAACAGCGTAACTGTGATTTTGAATGACAAAAGAAGAACAAAGTGAATCAGACACGTTAAACAGAGAAGTCAAAAATGATGTGGCGTATTGTTGTTGGAGAAGATAATATGTGTTAAGTGATTCAACTTGTTTCAAAATAATTGCATTCACAATTATAGCAAAAAAAGAAAGGAAACATTTTTGTCAAGAGCTTTTTGTTTGGCTCACCTGCTCACCTGCTGCCCACCAACACAGTCACATTCACAGGGAGGCTGGAAATCCTGCAGCTTATTTTAATCAGTCTTTCTTTGTCTGCCTCTCTGTATAGTGCTGTGCAGTAAATGAAAAGTTAGCAAGTGATTTATAGAAGCAAGACACTGACGAGACGCTGCAGTTGTTCCTTCTGGAGACGACGCCACTGTGCAAATCTTCCTTTGAGGTGCTCGGTAAACGCCTTATTTTCATGGATACGTTTGCATTTCAAAGGAATATAACTATGAAAATGTCAAAAAGTTCAAGTCATCAGAGTAGGACAGCATTATCTGTCTCAACGTGACAACATCATTACAGCTAACCTCCACAGCCAAGCACATCTGAACCACACAGGTGGCTGCCATGTATCTGTGACTCCATTTGATGCGGCTTCACTCAAATTTAAATGTAAAGCGATGCAATTTACCACCTGAGCTACAAACACTACCTCGGCAGCTGTAAAAATGCTACCCGTTTAAATAAAAGAAGGGTAGATGCAATAAGCAATATAAAACGAAATAACATGCCATTTGGTGAATGCTTTTATACGGACCATCAAACATAATGCATGCATACATTTTATGATACCACACAGCAAGAGACACATCTACAATGATTGCAAATATATAAAATAGCAAAATATGTAAATCATGCATTTATGAAGCACTAATAATAACTACAACAACTGAATACTGAAGCACTATGTACCATTACACTACTACCATTATGTCATTGATCAATTTTGAGCTCAAAAGTCGTGCACAATATTGCTCCAAGTACAATTACAAGTTAAAAATGTATTTCTTTATTTATTTCAGTGAGAGTCACACTTTTCACTTCATCCACTAAGATAAATCCTGCAGGCGATTGAACGAACAACTGTTCAGTTACGAGCCTGCTTCTCCAGACTTTAGGCCAACTCTGCCCTGTGTCTAGCTCACTGTTTCTAAATCTGAAAATCGATCACTTTGGCAGCCTAATACCACGACTAAGCTCTACCCTTCAATACAAGATTAAGCTGTATCTCTATCTTTATGTAACATGGATCGTCAACTGGTGCAAATGCTGACTTTATTGCCTGGGTCATCTTTTGGAATTTTGTCATGTGCGTAGTTATCACAAATATGACTTTTTTCGGGCTTCCTCTTTTCAAATAATTAAACCAGAAGTATATAAAAGGGATTTTTAAACCAAGTCATGGAGCTAACTGGAGTCAGCTCAATAAGCCAGCTGGCTACAGCTGATACCACATCTGGCAAATCTGACTATCGCTAGCTACAAACCAGAAGCCTGAAGGAACCATTGTTTTAAAAATGGCTACGAATTTTAAGTAGTTAATTTCATTTCTGTAGCATAGTCTGAGATTGGGCCGCTGCTTAGCTGAGTTGGTTGAGCAGGCTCGGTCCCCAATGTTTTGAATCCTGGCTGGCACCATTTGCGGCTTGTCATCCCCTCTTTCTCCCCTTTCAACACTTCACTTAACAAAGGCACTGGTTGCCAAAATAAAATAAATATATCTATGAGCCTGAGAATGTTCAGCTTGACAGGTAACAGTAGCTAATGGAACCCATTTTACTAAGAGGCTGATTGTTTAATTGTTATACACACCAAACCATATACCGTTAGATTAACATGAAGTACGCTATGATTAGATATGAGTCTATATACAGTAGAGTACCTTCAGTTCTTGGGTTTGCACAAACATAAGAATGGCATCTACTGCAACAGGAGAATATTTATGCTGTAGCTTCAGCAAATCCTTTGAAAAGGAATCGCATAAAGTGTTGACGAAGGGCTGTACAGGCTGTAAGATTCACAAACTGCTTTGTAGTATATGAATCCGACGTATTCATTTATAATTGTGGCCCATAAGAAAAAATATTGTTTACAAAATATCGACTGATGTAGTGATTTAAATGAATCCTGTCATGTTTTCAATTACACAACATGCTCAAGTTTACATACTTGGCTTGTTCCTACAAATAGGGTTTCTTGATGAGCAAGTCAATGCTGAGCAGTTACAATGTGTGAAATTGAATAGTTTTATCTTATTCGTGAGAGTGTTTAGAGATCAAAGTGAACATTTGGCAAAATGAATTCTGTACTGATAGTTTTTCCCCCTGAACATATATTACCTTAAGGTAATGGGATGATAAGAAAATATTCACACTTTGAATTTTTTCCCATTATCAGATTTTAATTTCCTTTGGCCAAATTCATTCCCTGCTTCGTTGCTGCACAAGCATATTTTGAATCACATCGGTCCGTTTCATCCCTTCGCCTCGTGTGTTATCTTTTCGGACAGCTCTCATATGCAAATACATGTACCCCAGGTTGGTTGGTTGGTTGATTGCTTACATAATGCTCCTCCTCCTAATGCTAATCTGTTCTCTTACCTATCGAAATACCCCTGAACCGTGGGAATATGGCATACACGTTTCTTCTCCAATATGGAGAAATATAATATGATATTATCATAAACCATTAAAACAAAACTCAGTGGAATTTATATTAACAACGCAACAGTTCTAATTCAGGCATTTCCCTCATATTCACACATCAATCATCTTCCATCTGGTCTGTCATAAGTGACCTACATGGGCATGACATGATGGCTCCCGACATAATTTCTTACAAACACACACACACACACACACACACACACACACACAACACACACACACACACACACACACACACACACACACACACACACGTGCACACACACACACACACACACACACACACACACACACACACACACACACACACACACACACACACACACACACACACACACACACACACACACACACACACACACACACACACACACACACACACACACACCCTCTCTCTCTCTACCTCCTTCCTCTGACCCAACCTGTCGTCTCTGAGCCATTCCAGGGCATTTAGCAATGTTTGCCCCAGCTGAACCCTGGTCCACCTCACAGCTCCTCAGGGGGCGTTTCTCATAGCTCAGCCTGATCTGCGGCTCTCCAGCTGGGGCCGACCCCCTCGGGGGAAGAGGCAGGAGGTGGAGGATGGAGAAGGAGTGGCGACTCTGCTCCAAGGCAACAACAGAGTGTGAAAAGCTCCAGAGTTTGACAAGATGACCCTGAGGCCCTGGGTGATATGAACACACAATCACACATCTGACACAACCACCTCTGCTTTCTCCTACGTAAAAGTCAGTATGCAAATATGCACAGGGCACTTCATACCTAAACACTTGTTTTGAATACTGATCGAGGTTTTAATCTACCAGCAAATAATGAAATAGAAAAACAAAGAATTATGAATATACAGTGCTAGGGTCAGTGAGGCCATTTTACCTGGATGTGTGTGTGGGAGTATTGGAACCATTCCGATGATAGATGTCAACTTCCTGCAGGTAGATAATGATTGCATTGCATCTGGCTCTTTTAAGGTATATGAAAGAGATGTGAACAGTGTTCTACTATTGTCACAAACTGCGTTGTTATCATAGAGATAGCAAATCAAAACCAATGTCTTCTTCTTGCCGAAAGACCCCAGACTGAAGATATAGAGGCCGACGGGAATGCATTGCCTCTGCTGGCTATGCTTTAAACTCTGAGAAAGCATCAGGGGTTACTAGGCACTTTGAAGTTTAATCTGCGCTATTGATCATGATGTGAAGCTTCGTGCTCTCCGCCTGAGGGATCTCTGCTTTTTTCATAAAGGGGTTAATCTCCGGTAATCATAATCATCCCTGCATTTTCTCTTTCTCAACACAAGGAAGGCTATTCAGTTCTTGTACTGAGGGCTATGTTGTTATCCCGTTGGTCTCTGTGTGTGAGTGTATTTTTGTGTGTTGTGTAGTTGCCAGCAGCGCTAAGAGGGAAAATCAGAGCCATGGAGGGATCCAGATGAGGAGCCGACTCATCGCTACAGGGAACTACTTCCATGTGCAATACTTACACTCCTGGAGGTAACACAGGGGAAACTAATCGACTAATCACTGCCACACTATCGAGAACCAGGCTGTTCCTGTGGGAAGCCGAGTAGTGAGAGTTATACAACAAGCCACATGTTCTCATAAGCAGTATCCTCACTTGCCATTTCACAGGCAGGGGACAGCATAGCAAAAATAGCCCTGCAGTAAACACCAGTTTAGTGAAGCTCATGACGCTTTTTGTGGATATTTCCGAGGTACTTATCACATTTTGAAGCCATTTTTTAGGCCAATGTTTGGAAGTATTGTCACACAAGGTCATTCAGAGTTTGCTTTGGTCCAATATCCCTCTGACATTATGCTTTTCTGTTTACAAAGTCTTCATGTTGTGCATAGTACTTTTTTTTGTGTTATTGCCACTTAATCTTGTGAAACAAAAACTTCTTATTGACTTCTTCAGTCTATTATCTATTCAAACAACACCTTTTAGTTAAATGTATAGACATATGATCTTTTGATCAATTGTTTCATTTAATAATATGGATTCATGAAAAATTAAACATATTTATGTGTCAGTGTCCATACATGTATGCACATACATAAGTTGTGTATGTTTTGGCAGAAAACTTAAAAATGTGTTCCATTTTCTGTTTAAATGTTGTCTGAGAGTCTAGGGGTTACATTTTGGACCTCATCGTGATAGCAGTATGTCTGCTCAGTAATAGCCAGAGTGGTTGCACCCTCAATTTCTCTTCAGTGCTTTTACCCAGATGCAGCGGATTGACATCATGGCACTTACACATGCAGCTGCTAAAAGCTGCCCCCCCATTGACTCTCACCTCTGAGTAACACAGATAAACATTCAGCTTCAGACTCAGCGGGCAATAACTGAACGTCTGTGTGTTACTGTGTACATGTAATAGTACACCGACCATGCAAAATGATCTCATATTTGAGGCTAAAATAATACTCTGGCATACGTAATAGCAATGAGACATACATGTTAAGGGTCATGTTGAACTGCTTTTCAATACTTAACCAACTATTAATAATCAGTTCTTTGCAAGAAAAACGTCATTCACTAGAGAGAATTATCATACTTTTTTAACGCCTGAAGCGATTTGAGGCAAAACAGCAAAGTTTTAAAGCTGATGTTTTCCTCATTCACATGAGGAAGCTCTGTCTGTGGGCTCGATTTCTAAATCAAGAGACACCCTCAGCAAAGATAACCCCGCTATGCTCTGAACAAAAGACAACAACACTTCGATTGGGTCCGGTTTCCTCTGAGCAGTGTCTTCTTGCTCTCTGTTGTTTAATAACTTGATAAGTGAGTCAATATTCACTGTTTACTTTTTTAACAATATGTGTGCTTTTAGGGAGAGGGCATGAAGAATGTATCCGTCTAATTCTGAGAATATTATTTTCTCTAAGGTTTTCCACTGTACACATGATTAATATGTTTGTTGCTCAACCACCCAAATGATTATTTGTTTATTCGTCTGTTTTTGACTGCACACATCCCCCCCAGAGTCACACTGGCCCCATGTTAATTATTTTGTCAACCCTCGAATCTCTTTTAATTGTTGCGGGTTTGTTTATCCTGGAGATCAAATTGAGCTTGGAGAGATTGTGGGTGGCTGCCAACACAGATCAGCCAGGAAGACTGATGATTGCATATCAAGTAGTCTGATGACGGGAGCCACCGAGACATGCTGACACTGACTTGAATGGATGTATTGATGGTGTGATCATATTCATGCCACTAATATAGCCCTGTTCGAAAAGGCTTTCATAAAAGTTTCAGACATGCAGAAATGATAAGACATCCGCTCATCAAGCAATACCACTATCTTCCTTACATTATATTTAATAGTCTAAAGTGCTGCTGGCTATGAAACGGATATTTCTATAATGATGGTAAAATGAACTGGTTGCAGGATCATTTCTCTGCTGTCTACAAGTCTAGAGGAATCAAATGTTTTAACCAGAGCCTCCAAATACAAGAACAACAGATCATTAGTCAGTCTCCTGGTAAGCAAGGCTGTGTCTTAGAAGCGTAGCAAATTATTAAGAGGATCACTAATTCTGCTTTAAAGCTATTTTCAATACATTTTCAATTATAAATCACAATTGTGACGCAGTACAGTCATAACATCACGGCGTATATATCACAGTGTATCATGTTTTATTTGAGTTGTGCTTGATTTATCAATATAATGCTATTCTACAACTCCCTTAACAACATACTGCAACTTCAACTACAGCATTTATGGCTTAATAAGATACATATTCAGCAGGCTAAATACATCAGCTCTGAAATGTAGAGAAGATATAATGTGGATTATGTCATCATGGATATAATGTGCTTTTGATCAAAAGGTCCTAGGAATCAACTCTGTTTAAAGACTTAGTTTTATGGTATTTAAGAATCAGGATATAGTCTGTGCAGTATTTCTATAGATTACAATATTTTGTTTTAGTGATTGACCCTCCTGACGAGGCCATGGTAACTAAAAGAATCAATTCAAGCATTTTCATAAATGTAATGTGTACACATTCATACATATTTTATCAAAGTGAGCAAGCTGCCGGAGGTCGGAAGAAGAGCAATCTGTTTTCCGCTGTGACAGTAAATCGGTGATGCAGTCAATTTTACTGGAACATTTGGTAAGTAATGGTGGAGGTAAATAACGTTAAACTTCAAAGATTCAGCAGTGTTTAATTTTTCACTGTTTGTCCATTGAGTCAGCATCTGTGGTTGTGCTATCTGTTCAGGCTAGGATTGGAATATTTCTTTAAGCTTCTGGAAAAGGTCAAAAAAGTAATTAACCTTGTTCTGTGTGCATCAATAGAGGGACTGAGACAAGAGCGCTCTCTCTCTCTCTCTCTCTCTCTCTCAAACACACACACACACACACACACACACACACACACGCACGCACACACGCACGCACACACACACACACACACACACGCGCGCGCACACACACACACACACACACACACACACACACACACACACACACACACACACACACACACACACACACACACACACACACACACACACACACACACACACACACACACACACACACACAGAGCTACTCACCAGTGTAAGGTTGTACTTGAATGGATAGATTAATGAAAAAGCGATTAAACATTTCTGGTCCAGTGTTTTTCTCTGATTGTAAATGAAAGGAAATAAAGAAGACATTAACACAATGTCCAGTGTGCACATTCATTTACTCCTTTAGAGACTGACATACAGACAAACGGATGCTGACATCAAAATAATGGCACTGTAATCACAGGAAGCAGGAGTGGGCATTTCTCTGTTTTGATCTCACTTCTTGTTGGCTGCACTGTCCATCTCTCTCCTTTATCCCACCTTTAATTCAAAATCTGTCCGTTTTGTGTGTCCCCCCTCCAGCCCCCTTGCTCTTTCATTCTCCGGAGTTGGACAGTTTCAATTTACGAAATCCACATAGGTGTTGAGAGGGCTTTAATGGAGGTGGTATTTCTCCCCAGTCAGCTGAGTTGGCCGCCTGGAGACTCTTTGACGTAGGCTGAGTGATTTCTTGCTGTGCACTTAAATACTGCAAACCCTCCTCTGACTCTCCCTCACTTCAGCACTTGTGTTTTCACAAATAAGCTTATCACATCACATGATACCCCCCTACCCTTACCCAGCAGGCTACCTTTTGTTGGACCAAACTGCTAATATGAAGACATTTTTCACAGTTTTTCACTCTGCATTTCCTGGCTTACTTTAAGTGAATGTGTGTGTTTAATTGCCAAGTGAGAGCTGCAGATCTCCATTCCTTCAGGTTTCTTTGTAAGGAACAGGTTCTGGTGTTTGTAGGGCAGAGTTGATCGAGTGGACAAAGGAATATAGAGCTAAAAGGGCTTTGAAAATGTGTTTTCCACATCATAAACATAAACTAAAGCCTGAAAGATAGGATTTTTTTTCCTCCAAGGTACAGATCACAGTGTGGTGTTTTCTTTTCCGCAAGTAGCCAGGTTGTTTATAATGCATGTATCGTACTGCCATCACATAACGCTTTTGATCACAGAAGATGGATATTCACTTTCACGCATCATTCAACCAGAAGATGACAACTGCGGCTAGCAGCGTCAGATGCAACATTTGACTAAACAAACCTCGTCCGGATGCAAAATGCTGGAATAAAAACAAGTATATTCACAAATGTTTACTGTTTTCTTTGTTTCCTCATTCATTGCACTTCTTTTTTTAGTTTTTGTAAAGTGTCAAAGTAAGCAAATGAATGTATAATGGGTTGAACTTGTTTGTCAGACGAGCGTACACTGTATACACACAGTTTTACTTTTAAAGAGGTGCTTCTGATGGGGTTTAGTAAAAGTATGCTTGACAAGAGAATTCAGGGTTAAACCAGATGGGCGCTAAACCATAGTCAATCTGGTTTTACTGTTAAAAGGCTTGAAAAACAAAAAAAACAGCTTGAGTTACAAAAAATCCAAGGGATATTTTGTTCTGAAAACCACATGTTTTCCAGCACTGTGAGAGACTCACGACACAACAGCTTTGATTTTAGAAAGTTATGTGACATTTTAATATTCTCTTCGTAGGAAGATGGAGCGGAAAACTGTTTGATTTTGACACCGGAGGCTTTCTTCTAACAACAGCAAATGTTGATTTCTGTTTTACCATTACTGGAATGTTCCTTACCTTTCCTTACCAGAAAAAACATATTTTAGTTGTTTCACAAGAAAAAGGAAAAACACTGCTGGCTTATCTGCAGATGACCGCTGCACTCTAAAAACGAATTCAGGCGACCTTTCACCTCCACTTAATGAAATGCACGGTTGCAAGATAAAAATGTGAGTTAATTCATTTAGATAAACATTTTAAGTTGCAAACATTTATAAATGTTTTGACGTAATAATGACGTAATAATGTTGGTAATTACATCAACTTAATATTGTGTGTAATTTGAACTCTGATTTCTGCGTTAATTGACTTAAAACAAAATTCAAGTTGTAGTAAGTAATGCAATTGGCTTGATAGCTTAATTGTTCTACACCTTGAGTTAAGGATTTCAAGTCCACTCCCACTTAACATGCCTGGACAAGTTCCCACAGTTAAGACAAATAGAAATACTATACAAAGGACATTTTAAGGTGAGTGTCATCTTTTGTCATTCAAATACAGTAGATAGCCTTGTAGTTATGGTAAATGGACTGTACTTATAGTTGCACTGTATAGGCAAATTGCTGTTTGACCAAAATTAGCAGCCTTTGAACTGTGGATAGTTCTGTGAGAGGGTACAAAGTAGTAGAGGCTACTGTGAGAGTACAAATACTTTGGTTACTATTGTGATATCGCTTTTTATTCAAAATGAATCTCGGTGAAGCAGATCAAGGACATGCTTCTTGAGGTAGGATCGTTATTTAGAGTTGTCATTGAAATGAAAGTTGTTGGCAGTCACCCATTCAGAATATATTCATTTAGGTCATTTCTCTTTTTTTCCTTTTTCAAAAATAGCACAATGCAATTGAAGTACGCAGAGAACTATAGCCATCCGCTGCCTTGTCGTGTACCTTGGAGAAAAGGAAGAGGACCTTTTCAAGGAGTTTAGCGGCGTAATTAAAAATCTTGAAATCAATTCAAATCCATGGGCACAGTGCTCTCTGACAAAAGCACTGCTCTCTGTCAGCTACATTTTGAAGCACATGGCACTTTTGGCCACACCCCAATCAATAATATCTTAGCAACGTTCAGCATGGATAGGTGTTGACAGCAATGGCATGGGAAAAGGATTGTGTAACATTTGAAAAGTGGCTTCTGCTCTTCTGCTCCAGTTCAAGTATTGTATGGAACCTGCAAAACAGATGAGAAGATACACTAAAACTTATCTACAAAATCTGTCCACATGCATTTAAACACTAGGCAAAGTACTCAAAACCACCTCTGTGTGTCTTCAGGACCACATTGCCATGACGACACACACATGCAGACTCAATAGGGGGAAACAATACCAGCGTTGCTTTAGCATCTGGTAATAATGGCTCTGAATTCGCTAAGAGTGACAGTTTAAAAAGTATGCACCCCAGGATCTGATGGTCGAGGGAAACAAATGAATGAGCATTCTGTGTTAAATGTGTTCATACTGTTTGAAATAATGACTGTCGGCAGTGTAAACATCTTTGTTACATCTTTTGTCAAATGGATGTGTGTGATCTGCAGATTGGTGGCCATTGAAAGTTTGTTTCTGTAGCTTTACAAAAACTTTACAGATTTGACATATTTGGCACTGGTTTTAAATATGCAAAGGCCTCTAACTGCGTTGTGATGGCAGTATGTATTTGCTGTATCCCCATGTCCCATGGTAATATGGCTAATGTGTTTATTTATTATTTGTGGGGCAATTTAAATTTGTGTTAACCTTTTTTTTCAAGATTGAAATGAAGCTCAGCGCAAGTTCTTTCAGGAAGACTGGGTGTATATACATTCACTCCACAGCTGCATATAATCAGCTCATCACAGGCATTCTCTTTAACCTATTACATTTCACCTCATTCTCCAGCAGCCAATCAACGTGCTGCAGCCAAACTACAAAATGGTTCTCCTCTCTCCTGCAGTCAGCTGTGATTTCAGGTGGTCATGCACCTTATCATATATGTGTCAATAAATGTTCAAAGTAAATGAATTCTCTCCTGATTGAAACATCATGTCTTGAAATAAACAACTGCAGTTCAAAATAAAAAAAGTGAATTGCCTAATATCTTTGTTGTGGAATCAATTAATTTCTTTCTTTAAAGGCAAAAACATGAAAAATCAAAGAAAATAAACTATTGAATACAATATATTTGGGGCAACGTAATTTATAAATGGTTGTCAACTTAAAAACGTGTGTTCACAATGATGGTAATTAAGTACATACAACTTTAAATTATTTTTAAATCATACGGTAATACAGGTTGGAACTACTTAATTTTTGAGTAATCAACTTCAAAACTTGTGTTTATGCTACCAATTATTAAGTAAGTGGTAATTAAAAACACCTCCGATTGTAGAGGAAAAGCCTTCTCCCCTAACTCAAATAACTTTGTTGCTTTAAGACAATTTCATTAGAAGTTGTCTTAACTCAATAAACATTGATGCAAACTGTTGCATTGATTTTCTTTGTTGGGCCAAGGCATTTGTTTTTTACGGAGCCCTGGGGGGTATACTACGAAGCAGGATTTTCGCTTAGCCGGCTAAATTCAGGGAAAACTCCGGCTTTCCGGTCCTACGAAGCTGGTTCTCTTTTTAGCAGGCTAGATCTCCATGGTAACTTATGCTTAGCGGCTAACCTGGTCGGGACCAGGTTAGGTTGCAGGCTAAGAGCTCAACTCAGTGAAAGCACCACCTGCTGACCAATCAGAGCTCAGTGTGCGGAGTTTAAAGCGATCAAGTCATATTACAGGAGAAAGGAAATACAGAAAAGCTGCCGTTGCAGGAAAGACGGCCGGCAAAAATCACCTACTATGTGAACGTGAAAATGAATAGAATATCACCTCCCATCTTCAGAGCAATCTGACTATTATAACATTAGCATTAAGAAAGCACTTAAATAGCTGCCACAACATAAGTACACTGAGTGCAGACGTCGATGTGTCCCATTATCATTCATATCACATCATAATGTATCATATATCTCCTTACCTGAGTCAGCTTCTTGAGGCGTATCTGGCCGTGCAACACTTACAGTGTCACATACTGTATGCAGAAGTATTATTTTAAGCAACACATTAAGTTAACGAAACACTCGAGACAAATGTAATTAAAGTCAGATCGTGTTTTAGACGGGGCAGTGATATCATAAACCTGTTAATGTACGCATTCAAACACTTTTTCTTTTGCCAGCTGTGTTCACCTTGCAGGTGCAGCTATGTGGCTTTTATCCTGGATAAAGTGTTTAAGTCATGGATGTTTAAAGTTTAACTTCTTCATTTTTGACTAGTATTAAAGTTCACTTTTCATTCAGGAAGTATGACGCTTAGGCCAACCGGCTAACTCAAACATATCCAGGTTAGGTTGAACCAGCTTCGTAGTCAACCCAGTCTCACGGCATTTCGTGTTCACCAACACGATTTTTAATCTATTGATTCGTGTTCACCATCACGATTTGCCCCTTTTTTCCGTGTTGCACAGCACGATTTTAAAAGCAATGTATTTCTACTGGTAATGTGTTTCGTGCCTGCAGGCTGCAGCACGTCTTTTTCTCCGGTCGGGTCGTGGAAGACCGGAAGCTGTGTGGTTCATAAAAACATGTTCTTACTCAATATCAAGCCACAGTTATTGCTTTTATTTTAAATCGTATAATTTCGGTTTTCGGTTCGCTTTTGTTGTCGTCTGTGAGGAAAATAAATGGGGCTCAGAGCCTCAGGATACTGAAATCTGTATTTTTACATCTTTTTTCCTTCTAATTTGTTATTCTTTTCAAAATAACACACTGTTATTTACTCACCAATAACACACAATTATCCTTGCTTTTATTTATTGGTTTAATTCCATAATCTCGGGCTTTTTTGGCGTCCGTCAGGAACTGAATTTCAAAATAAATATAACCGGAAACAGACGTAGGCATTTCGAGCGATTACCCAAGATCCTCAGCTATGATTTTAAGCTCGCTGATTGGATGTGTTAGCCGCAATGCATGCTGGGATTTGGTGTTTATATTATATGAAATCCGGAAAACATTTTAAAAGAATAAAATAATACTTAATTCCGAGTGCTCTTGCTTTTCTCGTTGAAAGTCATCACATAATTGCATTGTAATACACGGTTCGGCTGCATTACATATTACAGATCTGCCGTAGTTCTTTATTTAGAGAGCCCTGATGAGAAGACCTTTGGAAAAACTGGAAGAAATGCCGCCGAAACTGAATACTTGACGTGGATCATAAATATATCAACAATTAAACAACATCTTCAATTTCTCTTCACACAATAAGTCTCCTTGCAGTATCAACACTAACTCGGCTGACTTTTACATTTGATCTAATTCATAGATAGGTTATATTTACACCATAACGGTGCACAGCTGATAGAAAAGGACTATCGTTTTTAAAGATATTACTGATTTTCTTTGAATGTAAGAATGTAAATACTGAGTCTGAAATAGTATAGCAATATGCTGTAAAATGATGTGAAAGCATGCATAAAACTATACATCTTCAGATGTTGTACATACACACTAATAATACAAAGTTGTTATGGCTGTGTGTACCTTGTGTGCACCTCCTAGTGGTTAAAGCATGTTATTGAATTATTGTTTTTATGTGTTATATTTGATTAAAAAAATATTAAGAGTACATACTTTCATAGGGGGAAAGTATAAATATAGAAATATAGAATATAAAAAATCAAGAAGATACTATAAGTGATCTCTACAATAAAACAGTTTAGTGCAGGATGTACAAAGATAGGAGGAGGTGCAAAACAGAAAAACGGATTAACCTTTATTTAAACATTAAATATTAAATATTAAGCCTGACAAAGTAATTAACGTCTAATATATTGCTTTCCTGCAATGTTAACTATGTTGAAGCACTTATTTTAACTGATATTATACACATTAATTATACTCTTATGTATGTAGATAGAATAAGAAATGTGCAGAATATGACAGTTTAATGCTGGAGGTACACACATATTGATAGATGTCTTGTAATGCACTGTTGAGGAACCTGTGACCCAAGTTTTTCATTCATTGCATAACTACATCGTAGTTGTGTGTGATATGTCAATAAACCTTTGAAAATCTTGAAAGGGATGTGCAAAATAGCCATAATATACAGTCTTTAATTAACTATTAGTAGAGAATAACGAGTAATGAATATACTTTATTACTTGTTTCCATGGTTTCGATGGACTGTCCACTCCAAGTAGGGAATGAGTCCTTACCCCAAGTGAAGGAGTTCAAGTATCTCGGGGTCTTGTTCTCGAGTGAGGGATCAATGGAGCGTGAGATGGGCCGGAGAATCGGAGCAGCGGGAGCGGTATTGCAGTCGCTTTACCGCACCGTTGTGACGAAAAGGGAGCTGAGCCGGAAGGCAAAGCTCTCTGTCTACCGGGCCATTTTCGTTCCTACCCTCACCTATGGTCATGAAGGATGGGTCATGACCGAAAGAACGAGATCGCGGATACAAGCGGCCGAGATGGGTTTCCTCCGCCGGGTGGCTGGTGTCTCCCTTAGAGATAAGGTGAGAAGTTCGGTCATCAGGGAGGGACTCGGAGTTGAGCCGCTCCTCCTTCGCGTCGAAAGAAGCCAGTTGAGGTGGTTCGGGCACCTAGTTAGGATGCCACCTGGGCGCCTCCCTAGGGAGGTGTTCCAGGCACGTCCAGCTGGGAAGAGACCAAGGGGTAGACCTAGGACCAGGTGGAGGGATTATATCTCTTCGCTGGCCTGGGAGCGCCTTGGGATCCCCCAGTCAGAGCTGGTTGATGTCGCCAGGGAAAAGAAAGTTTGGGGCTCTCTGCTGGAACTGCTACCCCCGCGACCCGACCACGGATAAGCGGGAGAAGATGGATGGATGGATGGACTTGTTTCCATTCATGTAAATTGCAGATACATGTTTAGTCTTCTCAAGCACCAACTATCAAATATCTCTCGTGATTGTTGGCACTTGACAATCACCTTACCTGAATTTTACTCAGGTGTAACTAAAGTCTGATTTAAGGGTTGTTTATATGTCACATAATTAATCAGAATCTGCAAAGTAACTCAAATAAATGCAATGGAGTAAAAATACCAGGTTAACCTCTGAATTGTAGTGGAGTAGAATTACAAAGTAGCAATGAGCTGTCATGTGGGTATATATTAATGCTGCGCATTATGGACACAAGCGATTTTCACCCATTTATTAATTATATGTTTTACATTTGATAACACCAATGTGTTTAATAATGGCAATTTCTAATTGTGGGAAAAACGAAAACGTTCAGTAGAGACTTCCCATAGAACATTTTGCGAAACACAAGAGCCAGCATGTGTAGTTCTGGGGGGGTGTTCGATTCCAGTTTTGGATAGTCTGGCGTGGTTTCGTTCCATTTCACACAGCTGTTTGACGCTCTGCCTTATAGACCTACGTCTGTTTCCGGTTATTTTTATTTTGAAATTCAGTTCCTGACGGACACCAAAAAAGCCCGAGATTATGGAATTAAACCAATAAATAAAAGCAAGGATAATTGTGTGTTATTGGTGAGTAAATAACAGTGTGTTATTTTGAAAAGAATAACAAATTAGAAGGAAAAAATATTTAAAAATACAGATTTCAGTATCCTGAGGCTCTGAGCCCCATTTATTTTCCTCACAGACGACAACAAAAGTCCGAAATTATACGATTTAAAATAAAAGCAATAATTGTGGCTTGATATTGAGTAAGAACATGTTTTTATGAACCACACAGCTTCCGGTCTTCCACGACCTGACCGGAGAAAAAGACGTGCTGCAGCCTGCAGGCACGAAACACATTACCAGTAGAAATATATTGCTTTTAAAATCGTGCTGTTCAACACGAAAAAAAGGGGCAAATCGTGTTGGTGAACACGAATCAATAGATTAAAAATCGTGTTGGTGAACACGAATCAATAGATTAAAAATCGTGTTGGTGAACACGAAATGCCGTGAGACTGGGTTGTCGTAGTATAGTGCGCACGAGTTACTAAAGCGTGCGCACAAGTTAATAAAGTGTGGCCTCGTTTTGTGTGTGTGTGTGTGTGTGTGTGTGTGTGTGTGTGTGTGTGTGTGTGTGTGTGTGTGTGTGTGTGTGTGTGTGTGTGTGTGTGTGTGTGTGTGTGGGCATTTGTTTATGATAGTATCGTTCGTTCCGGTGCACTCCGGCAGGACTATAGCACATCGAGATTAAGATTAAACGAATTTCTTTCACTTGGGAATACACATATAACTATGGAGAACCAGATTTGTGTAAATTACTGTTCGTGGTAATTTGAAAACAAATGCCGGTGGTGTCGGACACACACCGAACACGCACACACAGAGCGGAGCTGAGCACACACACACACACACACACACACACACACACACACACACACACACACACACACACACACACACACACACACACACACACACACACACACACACACACACACACACACACACACACACACACACACACACACACACGTGTTAAATGTAGCAGCCTCCATCTCTATTCAGCAGTTCTAATGAAGGGAAACGCAGTGAAGTAAACAGTAAAAGGCACCGCTCTTTGCAGCTGGTGCTGCTCTTCTCAGATTCTGCTGAATTACACATTACTGCCTCCAGTGCCCTGTACGACGAAGCCAGTTCAACACACCCTGGATATGTTTGATTTACCCGGCTTAACTAACCCTAACAAACGCGATGTCGCTAAGCGGTCCTACGAAGCTGGTTATCAACTCAGCAAATCAACCAGGTTTTCTCTGTCCGGCTGAGAGCGCGTTCACGTGAAAGGGACGGGGTTACCAACATTTGACCAATCACAAACATGGAGACGCGTGCTGACAGCGCAGCGTCATACTTCATGAATGAATAGTGTAAATAGCACATCCTGCTTCGTAGTACAAGCCACTGGTGCCACAGAGATTTCATAAAGTGAAGGAGGTTTTCCTTCTATAAAACAGCTGTGGGCAGCAGATTCTGTGAGTCACGGACAGGAATCCCTCAATTTAAATAAAACGAGGCCACGCTTTATTAACTCGTGCGCACGATTTATTAACTCGTGCGAACGAGAAAGTAAAACGTGGCCACGTTTTATTTATTTTTCTCTCAATGAACCCTCCAGGGCTCCGTAGTTTTTAGAGTGTGGGGGCAAAAATGCCCATTTGTTTTGTTTGTTTTTTACTTTAACCAGGAATAGTTATTGATCATTTTGAGTTTAAGTGGACATTGCAGTTGTGGTTGGTTGCCAGGAGAAGTTGAAAAATGTGTCTGTGTTTGAATTGCGATGTGAAAAACAAGTCAACACGGCAATGTTGCTTTCTAGTCAACTCAAATCACATATGAGGATTGATTTGAAGAGGTTGAGTGTTCTGTCACTACTGGTGTACAGCCAGGCTTTCTTCCTAATTAAGCATTACGTTTTTTACTATTCTGGTGGAACTGTGTTTGGTTCCTTGAGGAGAAAAGGTCATCACCCATCATCTCCCAGTGCCATTTTTTTCTTGGGCCTCGTTCTCATTATAAGTCTCCATCAAGTAGCCAGAAAAATGCTGACACTAGCTGTCATAATAAAGGAACTGCACCTTCAGCTGTCAGAGGATATTAAAATTACTCGATCTCTCCAGAGTTACCTGCCTACACAAATCACCATTTAAGTATTAGCCATAGAAAATGATTGCTCCAGTACTTTTACAAGGAGGATAACAAGTATTGCATTAAGACTTATTCACCTTACTCTCATAATCATTTGGCATTTAACATGTAATTTCATCTAAATTATTGCACCATGTAATACTCATACCTCAGGTATAAACTTCTCACTTTGTGTTGCCTCATCAGTAAATCTCAACTTTAAAATAAGTTTTAAGGATGCATCATTAAGATTAAATCAAGTGCCATCAAAGGTAGCAGACCAGCTGTGGATGAGAGGAGATCTTCAGACACGAACAACAGATACCCAGCCCAATTATACGACATCAGTCAAGATGAGAATCATGACTTCAATCACCACCTTTGAAATATGATCAGAAATGCAGAGCATGTCAGGATCAACAAACACCAAAGACTTAGCCTTCTCAGAGGGACATGGGCCGAGGAGCATGAAATGCAAAAAGTTAATAAAAACTACTGGAACTCATCAGGTGTTTGCACTCCTTAAAGCGTGCTTAAAACACATGAAGATAACAACATCTCAGAAAAACTCTGCTTATGCACCACATCACATAATCCTATTTCTCAGCATCTTACCATTCAGGAAATTATTTTCTAATGACTTTAGTACATCATTCATAGACAGCATCTGTTGTTTTGCGAGGCAAATCACTGATTTTCTTGCCAAAGGATTCTTTGAATATGACATAAACACTGCAGAGTTTCCCTTTTTCTGTTTTGAACGGGACACACTTGAAATATACTCTGACATCCATGGCAATTAAATTAGTCACTGCAATACCCATTCTTACACTCCAGCAGTAGTCCAAAAAAGCGCCTTTAACTTAAACGTGACATGAAAGTGTTTTCTCAAACCTTTCAGCAGTATTTCTCTCATATAGTTTCCAACATGAGTGCCCTAGTTTCAGTAGAATTTTTGAATAATGAATGCTTCATGTCACAGTACTTGGGCATCAATCCAAAAAACAAATCTATTTGCCAAAGCAAATCTAGAATTAATAACGACTGGAAAAAGAATTATTGCTGATTTAACGCATTCATATTCATTTTCGACAGTAACATCCATCAAATGTGAGTCTTTCCATTATGTCTTTTGAACAAACACTAGAACCCATTTAACAACAATGTAGGCCGAGTCTGGGAAGAGAAAATAATCCTTCAAAGCTCTCCCCCCCACACAGTGCAGCTTGAAACTATTGACGGGCATGGATCATTTTATTGAAGAATAATCTAGACAAGATATGAATGTTGTGTTCAGCCACAGGCAGTTTAATATCTTCCCAATCATAGAAGTAGTTTAAATTCAGACTTCTCTGTACCACAAAATGAATCAACATGTGTGTGAGTATAAGAGACAAAGAGAGGACAAACAGAGAGACATGGAATGAGACAGAAAGGCGCTGCAGAATTACCCGGAGTGAGATGTGGCACAGATGGTGGGGAGGGTAGGTAATGGGGGGCCCGCCATCCTCTGTTCCTATAGACACATAACTCAAATGCTCCATTATTACATTGACACAATGACTGCTTCACAGACATCTCCTTATCGGGTCTGCATCCATGTATAAAAACACATGGAAAATAACCGAGCACTAAACAGTGAAATAAATTCCATTCAACGTGAGAGGGAATTTTAATATTGACAGTTTTATTAACTCTAGAGGTAGAGTAGCTGAAGCTTGAAAATAATAAAACACCTCATTAATTTTTAAGGTCCGTCTCTCAAAAGACTAGATCCGAGAGGTAAGATGCAAGAATCCATAATCGTCCTCAATTGGCGATTACAAGTTTACGTCTGGATGGTGACATCTTTAATTTCAAAATCATTCATTTATTTTTTCTCCTACAGTGTGCAATGCCAAGGTCATCTGCCAACCCTAGAGGGGTTTTTGCTGAGAGCTTATAGCTTGTGATTTGAGGCAGTCCAGCTGGATATGTTTTCAGACTCAGAGCAGGGTCAGTACTCCCCAGGCCCTCTGGAGGAGCAGACAGGACATTTGAACTCTGACTGCCTGGACCAAACACAACATACATGGCAATAAACTTCTACTGCTGACAATAACCACCATGTATCAGCTGTTGTACTCGTCGAGGTCTTAATATAAGATTGTTTTTCTTAGAGGCAACGCTAACCCAAGTGCCAGTAAACATTTGACTGTTTACCATTACGCTGCTCATTACTTGAATAAGCATGGGTGTGTCTAAGTTTAATGATCTGTCCACGTGCATTTGAACGGTAGCTCACCCTGCATTCAATTTATAGCTTTAGTTCAAATGACAGCAACCTTTGGCAATTGCAGTAAAGAACACGCCAACACGGAATCTAATTAAATCATGACCTGCAGAGAAGCGTGATGGCCAACTGGAGAGAACAAAGGCGAAGCAGCAGGGGGAGAAAGAGAGAAGACATAAAGTTTTAATGGAAATAGAGGTATAAGGATCTTCTATTCCTGTGATTCGTAACGCAGTGTGCAAGAAGTAATTTCATTCATTAACCAACAACAGTGGCTTCTTTAAGGGTCACTTAGGCTTCCTAGATTAATTAAGCTGCGTTGAGTGGAAGAGGAGAAGAGATAGAACAAGAAGCGGGTGGCAGAAGACCAAAATGCGCTTTGGACTGTGGTGTAGCTTTCTTGTCAGTGAGCTGAAAAGGAAACAGCCCATGTCCTGACCCTCTCAACTGGGTCAGGACTGCATGACAAAACAAAGAACCACACTGTATTGTGCTGCAAAGACTGCACAGGCTCTTCTTCTCCACAGCTGGAGCCAGTAATGTGACAGCCATGTCTGAAAATCTCATCTCCACACCCATTCTTCACACTACGAGGAGAAGAACACACTTTCTCTCGCTTATTTTAATACAACTTGTGAAACACTGATCTGAACAGAAACAATCCTCAGTCTAAATCTCCTTCTATCAACAGGAATCAGGCATTGTGTGAACTATTGTGGTCAAGGGTAAAACTGACGCTTAAGAATATCTCCTCAGTGTTTTAAAATGATTGTTAACCTTGTATTAGCAGATGTTGTCAAAATAAAAATAAATGGCATTAAAATAGAGAACAAGAACTCATCAAAAGCTTGATTGCATTTCCTTGGAAACAATTCTGTTGTTTCTATTCCAATGTTTTATTTGGAGGGGCCAAAATTGTCTGCAAAGACACAATGAGATTCAGAAAAAAAGAGAGTGGCAAACCAGAAGAGAGATGGACTGCAAATAAGAACCATTCCAGCGACACAGAGGGGTGTCGTTTATACAAAGAGCCCTGTACTGTAGCTGAACAGAGGGTGTTTTTGAGGCAAAGGGAGCACACACGTTGCCAGCTCCAGCTCAACAAAAAGGTGTTAGCCGGTGAGGAGCTGGTGTACAGTGACTGCACCAGATAACACACACAAGGTAGGCCTATGCCAGAGGTTGAAGTATCTGTCACACAGATGGGCTAGCTGTAGTACAAATACCAGGTGAAAGCAATTATACTGGACCCATATACAACTACTTTGCACATAATGCATGCTCACTTACACACATGAATCAATACAAATGGGCAATAAGCAGAGATTTTCAGTTCGTCAAGTGGTCAGAGTACCCACATTGGTTTCTTTTTTTGCCTTTAATCTCAAACTAGTCACAAGGCAAGTGGAGGCAGATCATTTCCCCCCCTGAAGTGTCACCACAATCTCCCAAATCTCTGCACCCTCCGAGTAAAAAGGTTTGATGTGACATTACAACACTTGCTTGCTTTCTCTCCCTCATTTGAGTTTTGCTGTAGCATGTTCCAAGTTGCTCAAGTAGAGAATATGCATTAAAACAGGGTTGCCAACTCTCACCATCTGGTGTGTGAAACACGCTTTCCACTCTCAATCTCACGCTCTCACGCTGCCCAAACTATTCTCACGCCAAAAACAAGAATACCGAAGACGAAAACTGTTTTGAAAACTTTTGTCAGGTAGTGATGTCTTCTCAATAGAACATCTTTGATAATGTCTTCTGGCCAATCAAATCAAGATACGGCGTGGTGTTGTTGCAGGAAGTCCTGACGGAGAATACTTTTGCTGTAGTACATCTCTATATACACTCTAAAAAAATCTGTAAAATTACGGCCAATGTGGTGTAACATTTTACTGTTTAAGTACTGTAATCGACTTTTACATTACTTTTTCCGTTGAAAACAGTGTTGCCAGGTCTGCTTATTATAAGTTTCCCCCAAGATTTTATTTGAAAATAGCAGATCTACAAGCTCACAACCATATTTATATATTTATATAAACAGTCCATGCTCACAATGCATCGCGTTGAGGCACGTTGTGATCTGCTATTTTCTAATAGTTGCTGTATAGGTTTAAAGTGCTCATGTGGCCCACTTCACTTCTTTTGGGCTTTTTTTTCCTTGACCTTGTGTCCCTCACAGAATCTGGCAACACTGGTTGCGCATTGCATTGTGGGTGCTTTTGCCCGGTAAAAAATATCTGTGGTGGCCGCCATTACAGGAATCCGTCCGCACTGAAAGTCTGCTCGGTAGGTTGGTTCATTGTGTTTAATTTGGGAATGGAACCTCATTTCTTAATCAAAAAGGATATTTGTGGTAAACATAAAGTTTGTGTTAATGTTAAATATTTGTTTTATTACGTGGACGTCTGGCAGGTAACTCTCTTCTAACTGCACTGTAAGACCAAGAAGTACAAGCTTCTTGAAGAATATGGGTTGTTTTAACCCAAAGATTTATAAAAGTTATTTCACCGCAAATTTTCTGATGACTATGAACTGATTTGTAATATTGTGCATACAGTATTATTCCACTTTGGGTCATATTGGGGATTTTACTCAAATGTTTTACTGAATCTCTCTAACTTCATCACGTATGTGCTCCGCCCCCGACGTGTCTCACTGCTGTTCATTTGAGTCCGCCATTATAGCTCCTCGGATGAAATCACTCAAACTTCCAGAAGTTTGTCCACCGTGCTCTCGAGTCTCACTGCCGGAATTTGACCGCGCTACTCTGGTAAGTTACCTCTTGCCTTTGCACAGTATTTAAATGATTTGTTATTCATTTCTGCATCTAATGCACTTTGTGTCGCATGGTGTGTTAGTTTGATTTGAGCTCTTGTTAGCTAGCCTAGATTTAATATCTGCCTCACTTGAAAAATGATTTAAACCTGTAAGACAGTATTTTATATTGCTTTAAGTTATATCTCAAAGTGGAACGTTTGTGTTGCAAAAGTTCTCTGGAAAATTCGAACCGCAAATGGCGGGAGTTTTTTTTCTTTTTTGTTCTCTGATCATTTTGTGAAAACTTTGCAACCCAGCTAACCTTCAATTTGTTTTTCTCTTTAGGCTGAAACTGAAGCAACTGGCAGATAAAGGGCGTCTTCAACCTGGTAAGCCTTGCAGTGGAGAAACTATAACGCGCGTGGGGGAGGCACGGGGGGTGCATGCTAGTGTGTGTGTTAAGATGAGAGATAAAAACCATCCCTTGATTGCAAAGTTAATGCAGACTACCTTTGCCCTGCAGCGCAATGAGATAATCAATGATGAGCTACCTGTTGGAGAGACCCTGGAACGCTGGCCTGCCTTGACAATGGAATCACAGGTGAAAATATTTTGGATATTACAACTATATAATAATTTTGTGTGCCTTTGTCACTAATAGCTTGGCATGTTTACTCAGATTTAGCATGTTATGTTTCTGTTTATCTCAGCTGCCTTCAGTCCACATATAAATTGTACTCTGAATTAAATAGTCATTTTATATGTTGGCAGAGTTTCACAGGATAACGAACCTCAACCTGAAGAACCACTTTTACGCGGAGTTGGATCGGCATGCTGTTGAGCTTGTACAGGAAGAAGGCGGCACGCAAAGACGAAGTGTCTGAAGTTCAGCTCTTCACCGCCTATGACCTCCAGGTGAGTCGGTTAAGCCTCTTGGTGTTTTATTATCATACTAGAGTGGAGTTTTCTGTGTGTGTGTTGGGGGGCGGGGGGGCAGCCTGATAGGGTTAGATTTATTATTAAGATACTTGTGTTTGGGGAGGGAACAGCAGTGTTAATGTTATTGCACCTTGTTGCTGTGCTAATGAGATACAGGTGGGATCGCAGATGCCGCAATTGCTTCAAAATGGTCATCTCTGCAGTCGTGGAAGAGCCCTTGTGATATAAATGGTA
>NC_047509.1:12107664-12115164 GCF_902827115.2 Pseudochaenichthys georgianus
TAATTGTGGCTTGATATTGAGTAAGAACATGTTTTTATGAACCACACAGCTTCCGGTCTTCCACGACCTGACCGGAGAAAAAGACGTGCTGCAGCCTGCAGGCACGAAACACATTACCAGTAGAAATATATTGCTTTTAAAATCGTGCTGTTCAACACGAAAAAAAGGGGCAAATCGTGTTGGTGAACACGAATCAATAGATTAAAAATCGTGTTGGTGAACACGAATCAATAGATTAAAAATCGTGTTGGTGAACACGAAATGCCGTGAGACTGGGTTGTCGTAGTATAGTGCGCACGAGTTACTAAAGCGTGCGCACAAGTTAATAAAGTGTGGCCTCGTTTGTGTGTGTGTGTGTGTGTGTGTGTGTGTGTTGTGTGTGTGTGTGTGTGGTGTGTGTGTATGTGTGTGTGTGTGTGTGTGTGTGTGTGTGGGCATTTGTTTATGATAGTATCGTTCGTTCCGGTGCACTCCGGCAGGACTATAGCACATCGAGATTAAGATTAAACGAATTTCTTTCACTTGGGAATACACATATAACTATGGAGAACCAGATTTGTGTAAATTACTGTTCGTGGTAATTTGAAAACAAATGCCGGTGGTGTCGGACACACACCGAACACGCACACACACACAGAGCGGAGCTGAGCACACACACACACACACACACACACACACACACACACACACACACACACACACACACACACACACACACCACACACACACACACACACACACACACACACACACACACACACAACACACACGTGTTAAATGTAGCAGCCTCCATCTCTATTCAGCAGTTCTAATGAAGGGAAACGCAGTGAAGTAAACAGTAAAAGGCACCGCTCTTTGCAGCTGGTGCTGCTCTTCTCAGATTCTGCTGAATTACACATTACTGCCTCCAGTGCCCTGTACGACGAAGCCAGTTCAACACACCCTGGATATGTTTGATTTACCCGGCTTAACTAACCCTAACAAACGCGATGTCGCTAAGCGGTCCTACGAAGCTGGTTATCAACTCAGCAAATCAACCAGGTTTTCTCTGTCCGGCTGAGAGGCGCGTTCACGTGAAAGGGACGGGGTTACCAACATTTGACCAATCACAAACATGGAGACGCGTGCTGACAGCGCAGCGTCATACTTCATGAATGAATAGTGTAAATAGCACATCCTGCTTCGTAGTACAAGCCACTGGTGCCACAGAGATTTCATAAAGTGAAGGAGGTTTTCCTTCTATAAAACAGCTGTGGGCAGCAGATTCTGTGAGTCACGGACAGGAATCCCTCAATTTAAATAAAACGAGGCCACGCTTTATTAACTCGTGCGCACGATTTATTAACTCGTGCGAACGAGAAAGTAAAACGTGGCCACGTTTTATTTATTTTTCTCTCAATGAACCCTCCAGGGCTCCGTAGTTTTTAGAGTGTGGGGGCAAAAATGCCCATTTGTTTTGTTTGTTTTTTACTTTAACCAGGAATAGTTATTGATCATTTTGAGTTTAAGTGGACATTGCAGTTGTGGTTGGTTGCCAGGAGAAGTTGAAAAATGTGTCTGTGTTTGAATTGCGATGTGAAAAACAAGTCAACACGGCAATGTTGCTTTCTAGTCAACTCAAATCACATATGAGGATTGATTTGAAGAGGTTGAGTGTTCTGTCACTACTGGTGTACAGCCAGGCTTTCTTCCTAATTAAGCATTACGTTTTTTACTATTCTGGTGGAACTGTGTTTGGTTCCTTGAGGAGAAAAGGTCATCACCCATCATCTCCCAGTGCCATTTTTTTCTTGGGCCTCGTTCTCATTATAAGTCTCCATCAAGTAGCCAGAAAAATGCTGACACTAGCTGTCATAATAAAGGAACTGCACCTTCAGCTGTCAGAGGATATTAAAATTACTCGATCTCTCCAGAGTTACCTGCCTACACAAATCACCATTTAAGTATTAGCCATAGAAAATGATTGCTCCAGTACTTTTACAAGGAGGATAACAAGTATTGCATTAAGACTTATTCACCTTACTCTCATAATCATTTGGCATTTAACATGTAATTTCATCTAAATTATTGCACCATGTAATACTCATACCTCAGGTATAAACTTCTCACTTTGTGTTGCCTCATCAGTAAATCTCAACTTTAAAATAAGTTTTAAGGATGCATCATTAAGATTAAATCAAGTGCCATCAAAGGTAGCAGACCAGCTGTGGATGAGAGGAGATCTTCAGACACGAACAACAGATACCCAGCCCAATTATACGACATCAGTCAAGATGAGAATCATGACTTCAATCACCACCTTTGAAATATGATCAGAAATGCAGAGCATGTCAGGATCAACAAACACCAAAGACTTAGCCTTCTCAGAGGGACATGGGCCGAGGAGCATGAAATGCAAAAAGTTAATAAAAACTACTGGAACTCATCAGGTGTTTGCACTCCTTAAAGCGTGCTTAAAACACATGAAGATAACAACATCTCAGAAAAACTCTGCTTATGCACCACATCACATAATCCTATTTCTCAGCATCTTACCATTCAGGAAATTATTTTCTAATGACTTTAGTACATCATCATTCATAGACAGCATCTGTTGTTTTGCGAGGCAAATCACTGATTTTCTTGCCAAAGGATTCTTTGAATATGACATAAACACTGCAGAGTTTCCCTTTTTCTGTTTTGAACGGGACACACTTGAAATATACTCTGACATCCATGGCAATTAAATTAGTCACTGCAATACCCATTCTTACACTCCAGCAGTAGTCCAAAAAAGCGCCTTTAACTTAAACGTGACATGAAAGTGTTTTCTCAAACCTTTCAGCAGTATTTCTCTCATATAGTTTCCAACATGAGTGCCCTAGTTTCAGTAGAATTTTTGAATAATGAATGCTTCATGTCACAGTACTTGGGCATCAATCCAAAAAACAAATCTATTTGCCAAAGCAAATCTAGAATTAATAACGACTGGAAAAAGAATTATTGCTGATTTAACGCATTCATATTCATTTTCGACAGTAACATCCATCAAATGTGAGTCTTTCCATTATGTCTTTTGAACAAACACTAGAACCCATTTAACAACAATGTAGGCCGAGTCTGGGAAGAGAAAATAATCCTTCAAAGCTCTCCCCCCCACACAGTGCAGCTTGAAACTATTGACGGGCATGGATCATTTTATTGAAGAATAATCTAGACAAGATATGAATGTTGTGTTCAGCCACAGGCAGTTTAATATCTTCCCAATCATAGAAGTAGTTTAAATTCAGACTTCTCTGTACCACAAAGAATCAACATGTGTGTGAGTATAAGAGACAAAGAGAGGACAAACAGAGAGACATGGAATGAGACAGAAAGGCGCTGCAGAATTACCCGGAGTGAGATGTGGCACAGATGGTGGGGAGGGTAGGTAATGGGGGGCCCGCCATCCTCTGTTCCTATAGACACATAACTCAAATGCTCCATTATACATTGACACAATGACTGCTTCACAGACATCTCCTTATCGGGTCTGCATCCATGTATAAAAACACATGGAAAATAACCGAGCACTAAACAGTGAAATAAATTCCATTCAACGTGAGAGGGAATTTTAATATTGACAGTTTTATTAACTCTAGAGGTAGAGTAGCTGAAGCTTGAAAATAATAAAACACCTCATTAATTTTAAGGTCCGTCTCTCAAAAGACTAGATCCGAGAGGTAGATGCAAGAATCCATAATCGTCCTCAATTGGCGAATTACAAGTTTACGTCTGGGATGGTGACATCTTTAATTTCAAAATCATTCATTTATTTTTTCTCCTACAGTGTGCAATGCCAAGGTCATCTGCCAACCCTAGAGGGGTTTTTGCTGAGAGCTTATAGCTTGTGATTTGAGGCAGTCCAGCTGGATATGTTTTCAGACTCAGAGCAGGGTCAGTACTCCCCCAGGCCCCTCTGGAGGAGCAGACAGGACATTTGAACTCTGACTGCCTGGACCAAACACCAACATACATGGCAATAAACTTCTACTGCTGACAATAACCACCCATGTATCAGCTGTTGTACTCGTCGAGGTCTTAATATAAGATTGTTTTTCTTAGAGGCAACGCTAACCCAAGTGCCAGTAAACATTTGACTGTTTACCATTACGCTGCTCATTACTTGAATAAGGCTGGGTGTGTCTAAGTTTAATGATCTGTCCACGTGCATTTGAACGGTTAGCTCACCCTGCATTCAATTTATAGCTTTAGTTCCAATGACAGCAACCTTTGGCAATTGCAGTAGTAAAGAACACGCCAACACGGAATCTAATTAAATCATGACCTGCAGAGAAGCGTGATGGCCAACTGGAGAGAACAAGGCGAAGCAGCAGGGGGTAGAAAAGAGAGAAGACATAAGTTTTAATGGGAAATAGAGGTATAAGGATCTTCTATTCCTGTGATTCGTAACGCAGTGTGCAAGAAGTAATTTCATTCATTAACCAACAACAGTGGCTTCTTTAAGGGTCACTTAGGCTTCCTAGATTAATTAAGCTGCGTTGAGTGGAAGAGGAGAAGAGATAGAACAAGAAGCGGGTGGCAGAAGACCAAAATGCGCTTTGGACTGTGGTGTAGCTTTCTTGTCAGTGAGCTGAAAAGGAAACAGCCCATGTCCTGACCCTCTCAACTGGGTCAGGACTGCATGACAAAACAAAGAACCACACTGTATTGTGCTGCAAAGACTGCACAGGCTCTTCTTCTCCACAGCTGGAGCCAGTAATGTGACAGCCATGTCTGAAAATCTCATCTCCACACCCATTCTTCACACTACGAGGAGAAGAACACACTTTCTCTCGCTTATTTTAATACAACTTGTGAAACACTGATCTGAACAGAAACAATCCTCAGTCTAAATCTCCTTCTATCAACAGGAATCAGGCATTGTGTGAACTATTGTGGTCAAGGGTAAAACTGACGCTTAAGAATATCTCCTCAGTGTTTTAAAATGATTGTTAACCTTGTATTAGCAGATGTTGTCAAAATAAAAATAAATGGCATTAAAATAGAGAACAAGAACTCATCAAAAGCTTGATTGCATTTCCTTGGAAACAATTCTGTTGTTTCTATTCCAATGTTTTATTTGGAGGGGCCAAAATTGTCTGCAAAGACACAATGAGATTCAGAAAAAAAGAGAGTGGCAAACCAGAAGAGAGATGGACTGCAAATAAGAACCATTCCAGCGACACAGAGGGGTGTCGTTTATACAAAGAGCCCTGTACTGTAGCTGAACAGAGGGGTGTTTTTGAGGCAAAGGGAGCACACACGTTGCCAGCTCCAGCTCAACAAAAAGGTGTTAGCCGGTGAGGAGCTGTGTACAGTGACTGCACCAGATAAACACACACAAGGTAGGCCTATGCCAGAGGTTGGAAGTATCTGTCACACAGATGGGCTAGCTGTAGTACAAATACCAGGTGAAAGCAATTATACTGGACCCATATACAACTACTTTGCACATAATGCATGCTCACTTACACACATGAATCAATACAAATGGGCATAAGCAGAGATTTTTCAGTTCGTCAAGTGGTCAGAGTACCCACATTGGTTTCTTTTTTTGCCTTTAATCTCAAACTAGTCACAAGGCAAGTGGAGGCAGATCATTTCCCCCCCTGAAGTGTCACCACAATCTCCCAAATCTCTGCACCCTCCGAGTAAAAAGGTTTGATGTGACATTACAACACTTGCTTGCTTTCTCTCACTCATTTAGTTTTGCTGTAGCATGTTCCAAGTTTGCTCAAGTAGAGAAGATGCATTAAACAGGGTTGCCAACTCTCACGCATCTGGTGTGTGAAACACGCTTTCACTCTCAATCTCACGCTCTCACGCTGCCCAAACTATTCTCACGCCAAAAACAAGAATACCGAAGACTAGAAACTGTTTTGAAAACTTTTGTCAGGTAGTGATGTCTTCTCAATAGAACATCTTTGATAATGTCTTCTGGCCAATCAGAATCAAGATAACGGCGTGGTGTTGTTGCAGGAAGTCCTGACGGAGAATACTTTTGCTGTAGTACATCTCTATATACACTCTAAGAAAAATCTGTAAAATTACGGCCAATGTGGTGTAACATTTTACTGTTTAAGTACTGTAATCGACTTTTACATTACTTTTTCCGTTGAAAACAGTGTTGCCAGGTCTGCTTATTATAAGTTTCCCCCAAGATTTTATTTGAAAATAGCAGATCTACAAGCTCACAACCATATTTATATATTTATATAAACAGTCCATGCTCACAATGCATCGCGTTGAGGCACGTTGTGATCTGCTATTTTCTAATAGTTGCTGTATAGGTTTAAAGTGCTCATGTGGCCCACTTCACTTCTTTTGGGCTTTTTTTTCCTTGACCTTGTGTCCCTCACAGAATCTGGCAACACTGGTTGCGCATTGCATTGTGGGTGCTTTTGCCCGGTAAAAAATATCTGTGGTGGCCGCCATTACAGGAATCCGTCCGCACTGAAAGTCTGCTCGGTAGGTTGGTTCATTGTGTTTAATTTGGGAATGGAACCTCATTTCTTAATCAAAAAGGATATTTGTGGTAAACATAAAGTTTGTGTTAATGTTAAATATTTGTTTTATTACGTGGACGTCTGGCAGGTAACTCTCTTCTAACTGCACCGTAAGACCAAGAAGTACAAGCTTCTTGAAGAATATGGGTTGTTTTAACCCAAAGATTTATAAAAGTTATTTCACCGCAAATTTTCTGATGATTATGAACTGATTTGTAATAATGTGCATACAGTATTATTCCACTTTGGGTCATATTGGGGATTTTACTCAAATGTTTTACTGAATCTCTCTAACTTCATCACGTATGTGCTCCGCCCCCGACGTGTCTCACTGCTGTTCATTTGAGTCCGCCATTATAGCTCCTCGGATGAAATCACTCAAACTTCCAGAAGTTTGTCCACCGTGCTCTCGAGTCTCACTGCCGGAATTTGACCGCGCTACTCTGGTAAGTTACCTCTTGCCTTTGCACAGTATTTAAATGATTTGTTATTCATTTCTGCATCTAATGCACTTTGTGTCGCATGGTGTGTTAGTTTGATTTGAGCTCTTGTTAGCTAGCCTAGATTTAATATCTGCCTCACTTGAAAAATGATTTAAACCTGTAAGACAGTATTTTATATTGCTTTAAGTTATATCTCAAAGTGGAACGTTTGTGTTGCAAAAGTTCTCTGGAAAATTCGAACCGCAAATGGCGGGAGTTTTTTTTCTTTTTTGTTCTCTGATCATTTTGTGAAAACTTTGCAACCCAGCTAACCTTCAATTTGTTTTTCTCTTTAGGCTGAAACTGAAGCAACTGGCAGATAAAGGGCGTCTTCAACCTGGTAAGCCTTGCAGTGGAGAAACTATAACGCGCGTGGGGGAGGCACGGGGGGTGCATGCTAGTGTGTGTGTTAAGATGAGAGATAAAAACCATCCCTTGATTGCAAAGTTAATGCAGACTACCTTTGCCCTGCAGCGCAATGAGATAATCAA